>NW_022709252.1:127867-184356 GCF_011630105.1 Anneissia japonica | reverse complement strand
GGGAAAAGTAAGGAGGGAAAAAGGGTGGTTATGTCTCTTTTCCCCCAGTTTTTAAATATTAAAAAATCTGAATCTCATTAACCACTTCAAAGTTTTTCATTATATATTCTTTTTGGTTTTTAAAAAAATCAGTTCTACAACATAAAAAAAAAAATTAAAAAAAAATAAAAAACTTTTCTGAACCTAACTTTAAGACAGCCTACACACTGAAACATCAAATATAATAAAATACTACACAAATCTAATATCACTAGAACGAAGTTTGGAATTAAAGTTAAATAACAAAATTTAAAAACAAAAATGCATACATGGTATTCCCAATTTTTAGGCTTGTTTATTTTCTTTATTCTGTTTGGCAGAGACTGCCTCAAAAGAGTGGTTGAAGCCTCAGGATACTTCCTTATCAGTGAAATCTGGGGGTAAAAAAAATGCAAAAAAATTGAATACTCTTATAGGCTTCTAAATTGAAAACATATAAATGGGCAACCACCAAGAGCAAGATGAATTTTAATAATTTCGGTGCAATGTCTAAAATTAGTTATGGTAATCTCTAAAGAATAAAATGCAGATACCTTAAAAGTAGTGGTCCTATAAAAGTAATATTTCATATTATTTGTTATCTTGTACAAAATCTAAATATAATTTTAATATAAGTATTCCACTTGTAGCAAAATATTTTCTTTATTAACTATCTAATATTAAAGTTTCTTCCCTCAAGTGTTATGCAGAACATATACAGTAAGATGTAGCTACTGTGTAGGTTAAGTCAGTAATAAAGACGGGCTCCCTTTTGATGGTTATTAATTGGTTACAAAGTGACAATGCAAACTTTCAGATTAAAATTTAAAGAAAAAAAAATCAATGTCTAACATAAACAAAAAAGCTTTACATTACATGTTGATGTACCATTTATCTTTTGAAATATGAATCCCTTATTACAGTACATAAACCTGCAGTACTGTATCTTCATTTAAAAGGTAAAACACAAACTTATTTAACAAATTACCTACCTGTTAGGGCAGTAATTCAGATGGGATCCAAACGCTCTTTCTCTACCGATGTTCAACATGTGCGTTGCTTTTCTTCCCTATTATGTATTTCCCTACCACTTCATGCATCGGAAACAATAACAAACAAATTTTGAATTTGCCTCGTGGCCCCATCGCTTATCTGAGAGATGGCTATGAGTTGGTCCTTTTCTATAAGTAAACCATGGCCAATGTCAATCTATTGGAAGATAGATAATTATTTACTATTTATTAGTAAACTTTCCTCCCACATTTACGCATGCTATTAGTATTTGACTGTCAATGGACATCCATGAAAAATATTCACACCCCAGTTATTTATACCATATTTTTTGGTCAACAAAATATAATTATGCTTAAAATATTTCAAACTTTAATTATAGCATAATTGAAAACTTCCTATGTGTAGAATATGAGTATATTAAAAAGTTCCAGCTATTGATGTTTTTGGGCATGACTTGTGTGGTTGTCGAATTTAAAATACCAATTATTGAGGTCAGACAGTTGACAGTTATACAATCATTCATTTTGAAAAAGAGTGAAGTATATTGAACTGTGCAAAAAACAAGTCTCAATACAATAAATAAATGATATTTAAAGAAAAAAAATGCATTTTTTTTTTTTCAAATTTCCTGCCTAGGCTTGTAAGGCTTAGCTAGGCTAGGTACTGTGTACTATAGGCCCTAGGTTAAAGAAGAGGCCTAAGCCTAGGCTAGGCCTAGGTAAGCAAAAAAAAAACAACGATTTTTCTTTTGTGTCCCAACGCCCGTACCTGAGCTGTTGCACTTTTTTTTACTCAATTCTTAGGTTTAGCCTAGGCCTAGCCTAAACAGTACACATACGAACAGAAACACTGCCACTGCACTGACGAACTGACTGAACTAAACTTGATACTTAGCTACAAAAGTATATCTAGGCATGGGCTAGACTAAGTAACTAGGCGTAATGTGGAAGGCGTACATTTATGGACGAAAGGAGATTAAGTTTTCTTTACTTACCACAATAATACTGACTGTGCATAGGCCTAGACTTTGGCATGGTGCGGACTCTTCTTTTTTCAAATGGCAATAGAATAGAATAGGCCTAGCGGCTATCCTATGCTAGGCCTAGGTTGAGTTTCAACGGAAGAACGTCCATTTAACTAGTACATAGACATTGCTACAGGTAATAACCATTTCAATAAAATATCAGTTTGCGATCATTACCCCAATTATTACTGAACAAAAGGAGGATATCACAACAACAAAGGGTGCAGCAAGCGAGAGAGATGTCGATGAAGACCGTTCCGTTAGCTTTCAAATTTCACCACCCAGTTGAGGAATGTACCATGTTTAATAAAGGGGGTGGGGAAACCATTTAAGACCAGTTATAATTCTTATTAAATGCATTTATATAAAACCTTCTGTAATTAATCATTTGTTTTGTGTAGGACAGTATAAATAATATAGCATTTCATATTTCATACAATAAATAATTTACTAAATCGTACATCTCAACTCATAAATTGGACCCCTATCACGGTCTGATCCATTGTCTGGTTATTGAAAACGATGTCTCTCTCCTGGCATCTGGAATGATGATTAAAGTAGTTAGGTTTTAAGTTACACTAACAGTAACTTTAAAATGGTCACCATAATGGTGGTTTGTGGTTAATGATTTTGTAAGATTAATTAAGTATTTGTTACAGATATGTGCATTAAATTCATTTTTCATTTCAATTTTAAAATGTGGTGTAAGGCTAAGTATTTGCTGTTTTTAACATTTAATTAAATGTTTAATTTAATGTATAATTTAACTTAAATGTTTAAATTAAATGCTTAATTTAATGTTTTTAACATTTTAACTTAAAATGTGAGCATGCTAATTGATACTGTAACTTATGCATCTGTTATATATTTTCAAACAGATATTCTATAGAATTCCTAGACAACTTCTAAAGCAAATGTTATAGATGTCTATAGAATTTTCTATAGAATTTCTATACAGGTTCTAAAGAGAATGTTATAGACTTCTATAAAAAAAATTCCAGAAATATGAAGCATAATTATTTGCGACAAAAATAATAATGATACACATATTAAACTCTATGCATTATTTAGTTACTCAACATCAGACCATGAGCCAAATGCAATAGTTTTATTAATTATTTATTATTATTATTATTATTATTATTATTATTATTATTATTATTATTATTATTATTATTTAATAATCATGTTTCATATTCAAAACCAAGCTTCTGCAATAACACATTTATTGAAAATCCACTGTAGGTTACCAATACATAAATTGTGCACAAACTAATTTTTTATAGAGTGGAATACAACATTCTATAGAAAATATTTAAAATTCTATAGAATGCGTAAACTCTATAAAACATTTCTATAGAATTTTTTTGCCTCTATAGAGTTACATAGAACTCTATATAAAGTTCTATAGAATTCTATAGAGCTCTATAGAACTTTTTTGTATGGGACTGTTCGGAAAAGAGTAGGGGATTGTCTCCCGGTGTACTGCCCAATCACCACCAGAAGGACCCCACTGGAAATAAGTCTTTTTCTAGACTTTCGTGGGCTATCCTTGGTGTTTACACCGAATAAATCCAATCCAATCCAATCGATGAAATATAACATACGTAGTAAGTGTAGTAGGAACATTTCAAATGTCATGGTTGAACGCGTTTCTGCAGACGTCAATGCGTTACAGATACTCAATGTCAACGCATTTCCTTCTGAAGCACGGCGTAAAAAAACTGTTACAAAATAGTCAATTTTTACCATAATTCAAACAACTATCACTTTAAAAACAACAGTTTAAAAATATATGCAAATGTGTGTTTGTAGGACAACACCTGTGTTTTAAACGTAAGTAAACAGCCAGAAATAGAACCAGAGCTTTCGGACAACACTAGTCCTTCCTCAGTGGCGAGTGAGTGAGGGTTACTAAATCGAAATTTCGGATTACTTTAATCTGAATTTCGGATTAGGCCTACTAATAGGCTTATATAATACGCACGAATAGGCTTTCGTAACAATTAGACTACACTTCAGTAAAAAATTATGGTTTTTTCATTGCATTCGTTAAAATAATAATTAAAAAGTAATAGTAATAGGTAAAATAATACGTTTTCACTTTAGTGTGATTTTGAAAATAACACAATAGGCCTATATAAAGGTTATAAGGATCTACGCACGCTCATAAAACACACACAGTAGGCCTACTTCGCGCCGCCGATTTAATTACATTGCGTCGGTATTTCCTGGGTACGCGCGAATAAGCGCTTCGTTTGAATAAGCACCCCTCTCGAATAACCGCCCCTAACGTGAAAATGTCCTTAAGCGCCCCGTTTGAATAAGCGCCCACTTTTAATTTCATAAATGATTAAAAATCTTCTTAAAAAAAACAATTAAGATCTTTTTAGCAAGTCAATAATCCAATCAATACTGGAACTGTGGTTGTTGGCATGATTTGAGCTGCAGAGTGGAAACACATTCTTCATAGGTCAATATCAAAATGAGTATATTTCTCTTGAACAGATGAGAGCTCCGATCCCTGGACAGACAGTATATTTCCAACTTTACTCTTTTTACATAAATGTCTATGCCTAGTCCTAGTCCTACTCCTTTTTTTCTTTTTCCGACCTTTAGCACATTCTCATATAAGTTTCAAGAAAAAATACAATGATCTTGCTATCCTGCTAATCTCAATCGGCCGATGGCCAACAAGCTAACCACTACCCACACCACCACTATTGTATCTATTTTGCTATTATGACATTCACGCATCTTTGTCATGAGCCATGTTCGCTGGACGATTATCATTTCCGCCTAACCACCATTCGTGATGTCCTTAAATAATCTTTTTTCATTCAAAAAGTGCCTCTTCCATAAGAACCCCTCGATTTTCATCTATTTCCATAAGCGTCCCCTCAATTTCCACTATGTTTTCACAAGCGCCCCGTTCGAATAAGCGCCCCGTTTAAATATGCGCCCCTAAAAAAAATTTGCAAAAAATAATAGAACGTACTCGCGCGATTAAGCGCCCCGTTTGAACGTGAAAATTTCCTTAAGCGCCCCGTTTGAATAAGCTCCCCCTTCTAATTTGAATAAGCGCCCCTCATAAGATTTTCTTTTTTGCAAGTCAATAATCTTATCAATCCTGTTGGCACTTGTTGTTGGCATGATTTGAGCTGTAGAGAGGAAGTGACATTCTTCCTTCGGTCAATGTCAAAATGAGGATATATCTCTTGGACAAATGAGAGCTCCGATCCCTGGATGGACAGACAGTATATTTCCAACTTTACTCTCTTTACATATTTGTCTATGCCTAGTCTTACGCCTCTTTTTTCCTTTTTCCGACCTTCTTTAGCACATTCTCATCTCAGTGAGTTTTCAAGAAAAAATAAAATGATCCGACCATCCTACTTATCTCAATCGGCCGATGGCCAACAAGCTAACCATACCCACCACCACTAATTGCATCTGCTATTTTGCTGTTAAGTAAATATTCTCGCATTCTTGTCATAAGCCATGTTCTCTGGACGATCATCTTTTCTAATCACCATTCGTAATGTCCTTATATAATCTTTTTTCGTTCAAAAAGTGCCTCTTGAATTTATAATTTCCCATAAGAACCCCTCAATTTTCATCTATTTCCATAAGCGCCCCTCAATTTCCACTCCTTTTCATAAGCGCCCGTTTAAATAAGCGCCCCGTTTAAATAAGCAATATTTGCAAAAAAATATTTTAAGCGTCTTATTCGCGCGAGTACGGTAGGCCTACTAGACTTGCCACAAGTCTCTAATTTCTTTATTTTTCGCAGTATTAGCACATTCCGGAAAGCGCCACCAGCGTCAATTTAAGTCGAGAAACTTTTTTATGCCAAGAATAAGTATACTATGAAACGCCAAACAAATAGGTAATATGGCACGCCATTAGTGCCAAAATCTATTTTTTCAGCTTTTTAACTGATTAAGACAAAGATTAGGGACCGGAACCAAGTCTATAGGCCTACTTACACAATACACACACACGCATATCCCTATTCAAAATCAATTACTTTCAAGCGGATTCCAATTCTTAAAAAAAGCTCCAATTTGCTTGGCGGTTTGAATCCCGGTTGGGAGAATGTCCATCTACAATTTATAAGGAGCTGTAAGTTGGCATTCGGCTGGTAGCCTAATATCAGTTTAAGGATTTTGTTTGTAGGCCCTTAAAAACGTTTTTTCCCCATACAAAATTACCCCTCCTTTGAGACACTCCTGGGGACACACTATAAAGGGGACGCTTTTTCATGACAAAGGGAATTATATCTTTTAACAATACGGCCAACCCTTATTAAGGTGACCTATGCTATGTATACACAACACATAATAGTAGTCTGTCGACTGTTCTAAGCTTACAACATATCGAAACATTTTTTCTTCCTGAGTCTGACTTTAAAAATCTACAAGAATTCGCATTTTTCTTGAAAATGCATGTTTCTTCAGATGGATGGGTGGCAAAATGCATACTACCACTACTCGATAATCTCATGGTTTAAACTCACAGCATTCTTGTCATGAGCCATGATGCTCCGGGCGAATGATCGCTTCTCTGCACCCGACCAGTTTCTTAATCTTCGGTATGTCCTCGCAGGGGTGGCGCCAGGATTTGCCTGACAAGGGGTGGGGGGAGAGGTCCCCGACGGGGGGACCGATTCCCCGACGATCCCCCTCCGACGAAGGATCAGATTTCCCCGACGAAAGCAAAGTGGGCGTGGTCGAGCTGCAATTAAAAGTTTTTGAAAGTGGTCCACTAATAGGCCTATGTAGAAAATACATATAATTTTTTTTTCTTCCCGATGAATTGTGCTCTTCTCCCCCCACCCCCCTTAATCCCTTCTTTTCATAAGCGCCCTCAAAAAAGTGCCAAAAATATTTTGTTGGCACTAAAACTAATCCTCTTTTAAGTACAGTAGATGAATATTTAGCGAAAGAGCTACAAATTATACCTATATATTTTTTTTATGGGCATTATAAATTTTTGCGTGAGGCGGATGTCCGACGGGTGGGAATGTGGGAATATGTCCCCGCTGGCGCCACCCTGCATTGGAAACAAACAAGGAACCATGAAAGGAACCAATTTTACTACGTCACGCTGCTGCCATTTATACTCTTGGGCTGCTCAACAGCTAGCTACAGTAGATCCGCCTTTTATTAGGCCTGGTCATGAG
Organism: Anneissia japonica; assembly: GCF_011630105.1. NCBI lineage: Eukaryota > Metazoa > Echinodermata > Crinoidea > Comatulida > Comatulidae > Anneissia > Anneissia japonica. The sequence goes on along the minus strand of NW_022709252.1, from coordinate 177,115 downwards.
CCTAATCTTCACCCAATACGAATGAGTAGACGAGAACAGTAAGTATTAACGATACAGCTAGCAATTAATAAATAAAACTATAAGTTGAATAGGTGGTTTGTTGAACTCAGTTACGGTAAGAAGGCTAGGCCTTGGCCTTGTAAGCTGTAGGTGTGTTCGATAGGCTACACTTACTTCCTGGTGGTATCCAGTCAGTGATAGTAGGTACTTGTTTGTAGGAGTCTTGTTGAGATAGGGTGGCAGTGATGGTGGAGGGCGAAGGTGACATGGAGGGGATGGGCCTCGACGATTTTGTGTGAGTAGGCACGAGTGAAAAAATTCAAACTCTTCATGACACAATGAAAATACTACTATAAAATCAAGAAAAAAAATCAGATTTTCAAAAGTGCTTGATTTATTAAAATTGACCAACAACTTGCTTTTTTGTAATTTTTTTTTAGAAACGGAATTTTAGAATAAGAGTTTGTTAACAAACTTGTGACCTTTTTCAATTTTTAATTATTACAATTTGTCTTAATGAAATAATTGTCTTAATATTAATAAAGTAATCATAACTTCTATTTTCCTTCACGGATTTAAATGAATTTTTGATAGACTGTTCTCTTGGGCATGAATGATGATGTCCCATAATACTTAAAAACATTTTAAATATGTAAAAAAAGCTCTCCCAACCCCAAGCCAAATACATCCCCCATCCACTGAACAACTTCAATTTATAATTGATACATATGACTGAAGTAGTGATGCACAGGAAGAAAAGTTTAGTGCAACCAAGATCAGTTTAGTGTTTGGGCTGTGCCGCTTTTGGAGGGTGGAGAAGAGCAAGAGTGGGAATTCCCAGTGGGGAGGGGGGATGTCAGTATTTTTTTATGCATGACATGTTATATATCTATAAAAAGCTCTTAATTAACAGAAGTATGATTTACTATTTGTATTTTAGCTAAACACATATCATTTCAAAGAGAACATTCAGAATGGACTTTCCCGGGCAGAGTGGGTAGGGGAAGTGGGCGTGGTCAGTAATTCATGAAGTACGACATGTTATATATCTAGAAAGCTCTTAATTAACAGAAGTATGATTTACTATTTGTATTTTAGCTAAACACATATCATTTCAAAGAGAACATTCAGAATGGACTTTCCCGGGCGGAGTGGGTAGGGGAAGTGTGCGTGGTCAGTAATTCATGAAGTACCGACATGTTATATATCTATAGAAAGCTCTTAATTAGCACAATTATGATTTACTATTTGTAGTTTAGCTAAACACATATCATTAAACACACATATCATTTAAACACATATATAATTATATAGATTGATGTTTGATCTAAAAAATTAGGCATCAAAATATTACCAAGACAAAAGATTATGTTGGGGGTCATGTGATCTGTAAATCCACGAATGAGCCAATCAACTGGCTTAAAAATGATGTCATTGTTTCGCATCATTAACCATCACAGAAATCCTAAAGCAAAAAAATCCAGATGTTTGAAATCCATTAAAATCCTCTATATTCATTTAATAACATTTTATAAAAACTAAGTAAAGTTATGGTTCAACTCCTAATAATTACTAATTCTGAATATTTTAACACATATTTGCCTATTTACGTTATCTTCATTGCAACTTATCGCGAGATCGTCGCTTTTGGCCCGCGGAGGCCCAGTACGCAGTGCCTCCCCCCCCCCCAGATTGGGCCTAGCATCAGGCAGCAGTTACGGGATGTGTCAGTTTTGCAGTCTAAAGAAATGCTACTGCGGTTTATCGTATTACGTTAATATTTGGTATATACATTCTTAGATACATTATAAGAGTTTACTAATAATAAAATTTAGTGTATTACTTACGATTTGCTAAAAAAAAATAACGACTTTTATTCGACAGGTATTTCCAAAACAATAACAAGACGACATGTGACGATTGATGAAGAATTTTCGAAAACATGACCAAATATTGACATATGCAAAAGAGTTTTGAAAAAATATCAATGCGAGGATTGATCATGTGACTTGATTTGACCAATCCCAAAACAAATTAAGTTACCATTGAGGGCACATTATGGCAACAACAAAGATGGCAACCCACAGGCAGACGCACGATCCACCACCTGGAAGTGGTAAAAGGAATCTGTAAACAAAGGGGTAAATTCAAAGAATCTTCGCTGCACAATGCATTTTGATGATTTTCCGTCAAGCGGGGTACAACCTTTTACAAAGAAAAGATGGAATACATTTAGAATGTGCGCAAACCAATGGAAAGATTTGGAAAGCCATGAATGTACTCTGGCTGAGTCGTCGATAGATTTGGTGGCGTGTGAATTTAGTATAGTAGCCTAGGCCTAGATGATGATACTAGCTTACAAATCGGATACCACCCTACGTGCTACAGGCGATTTATTTATTAATAAAAGAAAAATTAAACTTGCTAGCAAAAAATACAAAAAAACGTACACTAGCAGAATCTAAGACAGAATAATGATGATCTAACTAAACCTTCGCCAAAGAAATCGAAACTGAGGTCAGAATCGTCGATCGAGTCCACTACAAGATTCAACTGTTGCAGTCTATTTAGAAGGATTTGTTTGCCAACTATGTGGCGTAAAAACATCGGATGTAAATGTTGCCAGATACAAAGTTTTCTGTACCTCGTCGTCTTCAAAACAGAGTCTTCCTCCAACAGAAGATGCACTTTTACAGCAAAGCGGTCTAATTACCAAGCTTCTATTCATCGCAAGTCATTAAGTGCAAAAATTAATCCACCATCCCCAAATGGTCATGGGTGGCAAATTCAGGATGAAGAGCTAATCATCACTTGGTCAACAAAGGCTCCAACACCAGAGATCTTATTGCAATCTGTACACTGGATGTAAGCAAGGCAAGTGTGCATCAGGAAGATGTTCCTGCCGTAAAGGGGATTTGCCTTGTACTTATTTGTGTAAATCTGTAAATTGCAAGATGTGGAAACAACTAGTGTTGAACTATCATTTGAGAACATCATAGACATTGGTGATGATGAGGATAGCGACATTGATGACTTACAGATCCATTGGCTTTTTAAGATTCTTTTTCTCTCTTAATTAAACAATATTCATACCATTTAATATACAGTATACAAAGATGATAAATCATTAAAAATTACAAAAAATTGGAAATAACAATAGGTTGTAAATGATAATTTAATTACAGTACTTTTGTTAAAATATAAAAAAAATACAATAATGTAATGTAACTTAAAGAACTAAATGCATGAGAAGATAAGCAATATTTAACCATGAGATATAAAGCAAACTAAGACACAGGAGTACGAAAAGCATTATTTATGTAAATATTTTTTAGATTAAATTTATTATTTTAGAGAAAGGCGAAGAAGTTGGTGATAAGGATAATTTAATTACAGTACAGTACCTTTATTAAAATATAGAAAATACAAATATGTAACGTAACATAAAGAACTTTCTTAATTCACGAACATAATCAATTTTTAACCATCAGATGTAAAGCAAACTAAGACACAGGAGTACGAAAAGTATTATTTATGTAATTATTTGTTAGATTTATTTCTATAGTATTTATGAAGAAGTTGATGATGAGGATAATTTAATTACAGTACCTTTATTAAAATCATAAAAAACATAAAGAACTTAACACACGGGACCGCACAAGACGATAAGCAATTTTTAACCATGAGATGTAAAGCAAACTAAGACACAGGAGTACGAAAAGCATTATTTATGTAATTATTTGTTAGATTTATTTCTGTTGTATTTATGGAATATTTTAAGTGTTGGTTGTATTGTAGAGAAAGACAAAGAAGGAAGATTAAAATTTATAAAATGTGTCAATAACGAAAGATAAATTTAAGTAAAATTTGACCATTTATGTAATAAATGTTAATGAATCTGAAATGATACATTAAGTAACTACCTATATCATTGCTTTAATATATGAATGATGGTATTTTGATGAAATAAAAGTGGAACGACCCCACAAAAGAGTAAAATGGAACTGTGTTTGCTGTAGGAATCTAAACACTAATTATTGCAGCATGATTTTAATATGACTGTACACCTCACCACAATTAAAAAAATACATGTTTTCTTCATTTTTTTAAGTTTTGAAGTTTATTTTTTTAAGTCTTAATAAATAAATAATGATACCACAATCTCTATATCTGTTAGGAACTGTCTTTGCTGTACGAATCTAAACACTTAATGATTACAGTATATTTGGCACGATTTTATTGACCTCAGAACTTTGTACGAGATTTAAAAAAAAGACATTTTCTTTATTTTTTTAGGTTTTAATTTTATTTTTGACACTCTTAATAATTAAATAACGATACAATAATCTGTATATCTGTTGGGAACTGTCTTTACTGTTGAAATCCAAACACTCAATGATTACAGTACGATTAGCATGATCTTATTGACCTAGGAACTTTGTATGATATTGAAGAAAAGACAAATTTACTTCATTTTTTCAAGTTTTTCAGTTGATTTTTTAAAGTCTTAAGAAATTGATAATGAAACCAAAATCTCTCTATCTGTTGTGAGCTGTCTTTGCTGCTGGATTCTGAACACTCAACTATTACAGAGATTTGGCCATGATTTTAATAACCTCTAAACATGGGGCCAGACGCAAAAAGTGTGCGTTTTTAGCAAAATGAGGTATATTAAAATGCACCGATGACAGGTTTTGGATGAGAGTTCGTTTGAGAACTTTTTGCACATGCCTCCTGATGTGTTGGAGAGTGTATACTGCAAAAATCAGCTGGTCCATATTTTGCCGGGACACATGTCACTTTCCAGGCACTTTTAGCTTTACAGCTGATAGCCTATAATTGACATTTTGATTAGTGTAGTGTTGTATTTGTAGGTTCGTGTGTGGACAATAAATAAACAATGGACGACTGAATAGTGTCTCCAAGAGGCTTTAATGTAAGATGGCTACCTAGGCTAGCAGCAGAGAGTGATCGTAAACCATGTGTGTCTATTATAGAGGGCGCAGTTACCCTAGACATTATCATCAGAGGGTGGATATTCCTACATGTAGTATTAAATTATATCTTACCTATACCTTTACCTTTAGTGATAATAGAAGGCAAAGAGTTTAAAACTTCTGGCAACGTCGGATGCCCCCTCTCATTTTACAAATGTTGATCGTAGTGTGCTTTAAATGTGTTTAGTGATGTGCAATTGCAATTGACAACGTATTCTTTTAAAGAGGAAAGTCCTAAGGCCCTCAAACATAAATGGTCAGTCCTCCCTATGCTATAGGTATTTTTATTAAGTGAACGTGAATTGGCTGTTATATTTGAAATATGCTTGTTCCATTGTTATAGTATTATCTGACATTTTTGTCCTACTGGCATTTTCTTCTAATTTTTTGTGGGAAATAATTGCAAGTAGGAATAACACCTCAAGAATGGAACATACCATTTCATAATAGGGGTATTGTCTAAGGCATAGGCTTGAGCTATCACACACCCAAAATATTACCCATGTGTGATAGTCACTCTTCCCAGTCACCCCTTATAAAACGGTTTGTTCCATTTTTATGGTCTTTATTCCCACTGATATTTTTTCTTGCTGCATTGAATGGAACAGTCAATCTTTCAAGATCATGAAAATATTCTTCCCATTGCACTCATAAACATTCATTTGTATACAGGCTTACAGTAATTATGTTTCAGTCTAGAGCCTGACCCTGTGTAGGTTCGTGGATTAGATGCTTAAAGCCGGGCATTCACTGCATTGTAAAACTCTCCACCGATGAATCCAACTCCGCTACCAATAAGCAGAGTTGTGTTCATTGTTTTTTTTTTATAGAATTGCGACGGCCGATGAATGTTGCACACAGCGAGTGCCCAGCTGTAGAAAACACAAGTTTTATTTATAAAATGAAAGTTTATAATATATTGAAAATATGTAGAAAGACGTATGTTTAATATGCACATCTTTGTTATGGTTTTTGCTTTGACCAAATTTGAAGATGATCTAAGCACGAAAAATGACCAAAGTGAAGATCAGGAAAGCCTTGTGCAAAAGTAAAACCAGAAGAAAAACAATAGTTTTTCCACTGTCACAGAAAAAACAAATTAATTTAAAAGCATGCAATAGAACACTTGCACTAGAAGCCTATTATTATATTATTAGTATATTATTACTTTTTTTCAGAAAAAGCAAATTAATTTAAAAGCATGCACTAGACATATGCTTTCACTAGAAACCTATTTTTATATTGTATATCATTACTTTTTTCAAGGGGTACTATTCTGAACATTTAACTATGGAGAACCAGGATAGCGAACTCCCTGATGACAGAGAACAAGGTAATACAACAAAAAAATTCTTTCAATAAATATTCCCTGTAGATGAAATAAATACTGTAGTATGATACAAACTGAAAGATACAGTAAGAAATTGTTTTGTTTTTGTTAAATCTTTATTAATTTTTTATATATATTATCTTTTCCCCAGATCCATCAGGACTAAGTTTCTGTAAGTTATTTTTACTTTTAAATTTTTTGTATTGCATGTAATGTGTGTTCCTTTCAAATTCAGCAATTTCATGGCAGAAATATCATCAGAAAAAAATCACATAAAAATAGGTACATTTAAAATGTCAGGTCATCAGTTTTAAGTAGCCAAAATTTAGAATTAACATGACATGTATGGACATTCTAACTTACAGTAATTTTGACTTATATACATGCCATTTGTATAACAAGGTGTTTCCAATTTATTTGAATGCTCACAAAAGCAAAGGCAATGCAAAACTGTTAATTAGCTGCCAATAATAAAGCACTTAAGGCCTAGATATACAGTATGATGTTATTTTCAACAATAATTTTACCAATGAGGTGGTGTACAGTGGTTCATGAGATTTATTTAGCAGAAAAAATAGTTATATTTCTGTATCTGTTCAAAATTGGGAGTGGAGTTGAATAGGTTGGTGGTTAAGACGATGCTTGCCTTCCAATCCCACGGTCCTGGGTTCAATTCCTGTCAGTTGCAGGATTTTTTCTCACGACATAAACAACTCCACTCCCTAAATCTCATATTAAGATTTAGTTTGTGTAAAGCATCGTGTGTGTATGTGTGTCTTGTGTAAGGGATTGTCACCTACAAGTAGGACAGTGATATATATTTGCTATTGGCAATTTTTGCATGTGTGTTGTGTGCCTAAAGAAAGAATAATAATAATAATAATAATATTTGTTTTGTGTGCACCTTAGTCCAACATTGTCAAAATTACAGTTTAGTATTATTTAGGAACTTGTAAAATAATTATAAATTTTCTCATTGTCAAAAGAAATCTAATGTAACAGAGACTGCAAATTGGCCAACATTTATATACACAAATTTTCCATACATTTTGTATTAATAAAATCTACAGTAGAAATAAAAAATAAATTATTATCACAAGAAAAAATTCTTTTAATAAATATTGTCTGTAGATGAAATAAATAGTGTGATACCAAAACTAAAAGATACAGTATGAAATTTCTGTGTTTAATTTTGTTAAATTTTTAATATTGTGTTATATTATCTTTTCCTCAGATGAAGATATTATACAGATTATATTTAAGTTGTTTATACTTTAGAATTCTTTTTATTGTATTTAAGGGATGATGCCAATTTTATTGTACTTCGTGTACCGCGGTTTCCTGATCATTACTCACGGTAACCGGGTAAACGATGTTACTGCAAGTTCGTTTATACAACCATACGCTGTTTTCGGTAATCCCGTTTACAAACTGACCAATGACTGTTGACTGAGCACCTAAGCATGACGATAGTAACCGCCCAGACACGGCTCATTGGTTTTGACGATAACAGTGCCTATACAGCAGAATTAGAATTAGAACACGGACCAATACTACTATGCTATGGGTTGTAAAAACAAACAAACAAACACCGTCCACGGTTTTTAACTTCAAAATATGTTAGCTAGGTTTTTCCTATTTACACCATTGTCAGCAAACAGAAATATAGTAAAAGTAAATAATGCGCTACTATTGTATAATAAAGTACAATTCTTCTCCTGTGTAAAAACGCTACGGACAGAGTGTGTACAGTGCAGGATTGTTATATTTCATCATAGAAACATTAATTGTATAGTATATTAGTGCTTATAAAACTTTATTATATCGTCCTAGTCAGTCTGAGAACGTTCACACGAAAAATTCCCAGTCAGGAAGCCCCGAGAACTTTTCCCATAGCTACAGTTCTTTCTTTCAGGTGCATTCCAAAGTCCAGACCAAGCGATCAACAAGGATAGCTGTATTAGCTATTGAATCTATTGCTCACACCCATCCGACTGTTGAAGCACATGTTTCCGTAGCATGGCTGACTTTCACAAGGAATTATAATTATATTGAGAAACTCCAGACTACGATAACGTGATACCCTTGCGTATCTAAAATATTTGGCATGGGGGAATGTTGGGGGACAAAGATTTTGAGTGCGGGATGGAAAATGAAGTATGCCTAAATGGCAAACAAAAGTGAGGTGATTGTTAACTACACAGTGTAATTTTTTGCTCACTCAATTTCCAGTGGATAAATATTTCAAACACGACGGCCTTCTTTCGTGTGAGGACAACTTACAAGAAATAGAGCAACGATTGTATTTAAAAATTTAAATAACAAGGGATAATGATTAAAGGCGATGAAATAAATAATTCATAATAAACAACAATGATGATATGTGCCATAGATAAAGGCCTGGGAACCAAGAACAAAATTAACTATGAATAAATAATTTTATCCATTTTAATTCTTCTTTACGTCTATTGGAAAGGAATAAAAACTATTTTGAGAGAGATTTTTTTTAAAAGATTCTAAGGCACGGGACGGCGAGACATTTCATACCTTGTTTTTAGCGCCTCAAGGTTGTGTCAACGTGAGGCGCTATATAAATCCAGAATTATTATTTTTTAGCTTATTTATTTTATAAAAAATCGACGGATGTGCGACAATAAAACTAAAATTTTGTTTCCTTAGGCCCACTGTATAACCAGAATGATTTTATTTTCTAATTGCACTTGTCAATTTTATTAAAAAAAGTCTCGCCTCATTCAGTAAACCCGAACCGGGCTAAAAACATTATTTCCAAAATTAATTAGCTGTTGATTATATTGCTCACACCCCCAGCCTTCCACAGCTCAGAAGAGAAGCACATATTCTGTTGCGTCGCTGAAATGATAAGATTCTACCATTAAAATGTAGGGTAAAATAATATAATTATTTTCAAAAACAAAGCTTTTCTAATGTATTCTTCAAACTCAATCAATTAAAAATGCTGGAAAGACACTAGTAGGCCTATATGGCTAAATTTCCATTATATTTTTAAAAATTGCACATGGAACTTTCTACTGTAGTTGATTATTGTTGCTATAACGCGGCCTATTTTAATGTGGACTTAGAATGTCTTGTTCGATGCAGCAGATAATGGGATACACTGCATGCTGGTACCATGGAGGAAAAATGTCTTTATGACTACCCTAATAGAGAAATAATTATATTTTTATGCGCGCTTATCAGTTTATATGCACCAGAGGTGATCGACGGACCCCTTAAAAAAGTGGGGTAGAAATAGAAGAGTACAAAAAATTAATAAATAAACAGGAGAGCTTAGTGCTCTTTATCCAGGTTAATTTTCGATTAATTCCAAGTAGCACTTCTCCCTGTGTCTGCAAACCCTAACCCAGTTCAACGCTTCGCACATCACATTCTTTTAGAATATTCTCTAGATCCACCCTGTGCACGTGACTGGTAGAGGCATAGACCTCCATGATAGTAGTTTATGGAAGTAGCTAAAAATATCTTCAATTTGCGACTAGCTAGCTGCGATACACAGACTGGATACTAAGCTCATAAATGAATCAATAAACAGCGTATCATTGATCGTCATATCAACAAAAGGACATGATGAACGTTCCTGTCTAAATTAAAAGGATGAACATGAATAAAATACAAAGGAAGCAGGTAAAACTGTACTTTATTATTTTTTTTATAAACATATGCTAACCATGGGCTAACAACCCCTCGCATGCACTTGTCACCTTATGACCTACTTCTGTCCCTGCTCCGCAGTACATTCGTATTGGCGGCGTACAAAGACGTTGAGATTGACCTTTTTTGGCAAGTAGCCAGTTTTGTCAAAGTTTTCAATTCAAAACGAACATGAGTTGTATTTTACCGCGATGCTATGAGTTTATGTGGAATGTACGAATGATTCTCGTGACTTGAAGAATAATATTTTTTCCTTCGATTTATAACAGTCAAATATAAAAAAAAAACCAACGGCAGACGATAAATTAACGACAACACTCCATATCAAAATTTGTGTACCGCGTGTACAACAGAAGACGCGGTAGACGATATTGTAATTAGTCGAGCATGTCAAACAGAATGCTTACTCGATTTCGTTAACATTTTAACGCTTCGGAGAACAAGACCACTCCTACCTAATTACCGAAAGGGCTTACGTAGTGCCGCGTGTACCGCGATGTTCTGCGGTACACGAAGTACAATAAAATTGGCAACATCCCTAATGTGTTGCTGTCATAATAATCTTTTCCCCAGCTGTTGAGAAAATACAGAGATTGAGTAAATTATTTTTATTTTGAAATTATTTGTTTTCATGTATAATGTATTTGCTTTCAAAATAAGCAATTTGATGGCACACATGACATAAAAGAATAATCCACATCAAAATGGTTACATTTTAGCAGAGGATGCCTAAATTACAGAGAACTGAATACATTCCTTATGTTCTGGCATGACCACATTAATTTTCAAACTATAGAAATACCAAAATAGGAATATACTGTAAATTAATCAATGCAAAATGTCAGTAGCATCAGTTTAAAATCAATTTAGTAGCAAACCTTACACTTAAAACAAAATTTGTGGTCAATCTGAATTAATTCCATAATAATGTTTTAAATATTATCTTGTCCCTAGCTAAACAGAGACAATGTTAGTTATTTTTACTTTAAAAATTATTTTTGTTGTATGAAATGTATGTGCTGCTTTTAAAATTAGCAATTTCATTTAATGACATCAGAAAAAAAATTGACATAAAAAGTTTTATGATATTTTAACAGAGAATGGCTAAATTCTAGAGAACTGAATACATTCCACATGTTCTGGCATTACCGCATTAATTTTCAAACTACAGACTACCAAATAATAGGGATATAAATCACTCAATGTAAAATGTCAGTAGCATCAGTTTAAAAACAATGCAATAGCCAGAATTTTAGACTTTAAACAAATGTTTTGTCAATCTAACTTACAACAATACAATCTGAGATTGCAAACCCTTGCCCTGTTGCGCTATATTTTTGCATATAATCGATGCGCTTGATCCGCTGGTTGTTGCTGTATTATAGGGGTGTAATATTACCAGCTATACATATCAGATGAAATGTATGCGAGCGGTAACGGTACACATATTACATGTAAAGTGAATCGAACGTATAGGGGTTCAAATTTCCCTCTTGTTTTTTGGGGGTTTTCTTTTTATTATTTGTGCATTTAAGGAATAATTTCTTTTCATATTTTATTATTTTTTACTGTAATTTTTTTTTTTTTTTTTGGACAGCAGATTTTAAAATATATGGCCATAAAATATAAAAAACATTCTAAAATCAGCATCTGTTCGATCTGCTCGAGTATAGCCTGGACTAGCCAAACCACTCAGTAGAACGATTCGGTCGGGTTGGCTCTGTCATTTGCGAGTGAAAGAAATAACATTCTAAAATCTACATCTTACTGTATATTCCGGTGTATAAGCCGCAAAATCAGGCGCCGTTTGTCTAGGTTAGGCCCATGCTAGCTCAATTAATTAGCCTAGCCTAGGACCGGTTTGTAGCCCTAGTATTTGTAATTATACTCACTACAGTGCTGTACTAGGATTCCTACTACATTTTCTCTGACATTCAAGCAATAGTTTGGGTTGCCTAAATAATTATTTTCATAATTACGTTCACTTATAAACAATTTTGAAACACGCTGTTTCTGTTCGAAAGCGCTTCGCTCAAAACGATAGCAAACTACTTTTCAGGAGTTCGGTCCTCGAGGTCACGTGAGCAGCTTCATTTTCGATGTCGCAACAAAACAAGTGGGCTGGTGAAACTTGCAGCTCAATGTCTGGTTCCCGGTGGCTTGTACCGTTATTATAGAGAGAATATGGATACCGCTATAATTTTAGAATAAAAACTTGTGAAATTAATTTATGTTATAAAAACAAAGTTTTCTTGAAGTTGTAATAATTATTTTACGGGAATTTAACTGTAGAAAGGCATACGTCAAAATATGGCATGCATGAACTTCGTATCCAATCCACGATATTTTTTGTTTATAAAACATGGTGCGTGATGGTGCATGCTTCGCACAGTGGGCTGTGAGTAGTAATGACTTAGGTCTAGAATTACCAATATTTTTAGCCCAATACCGACTGTTATTAGTCAACATAATAATAGAATGATTGTTTAAAATAAATAAATATACTCAATAAGTGTTTTATTTTATTAAACTTCAAACTAAACTGATGTTGAAAATTCAAAGTAGCCTGACCGCGTAGCAAAAAATGGGGATTTCCCTAGGGCTGCCTAGAGCAAGAATACGTTTACATGGCGGTAGCCAGCAGTTTACACGCATTTCCAGTTGTTCGTTGTTTAATAATCAGCCGAAAAAGATGAAATTTCTTTATGTGAACATTTATAAATAATGTCAATGTTTCAAGATAATTAAAAACTTAACATTATGGGAACGGTTTGGAGCTTAAAAATAGGTGCGGCTTATACACAGGTGACAAAAAATTGTGATATTTTGCGTCCTAATTTTGGGGGGGGGGGTGGCTTATACACAGGTGTGGCTTATACACCGGAATATACGGTACTATTGATGAGCACTAATTCGAGGACCTAGATACATGTAATATTGTTAGTGTGTGAAAGTTTGATTTGGTTAATCATTCCCGTTGGTTTCGAGTTACTTTATGCTTCCAGAAGGACAAACACACCACAGACAGACGGACAGACAGACAGACCGACCGCCCGACAGACTGACAGACAGACAGACAGCCCGACAGACAGACAGACAGCCCGACAGACAAATAGACAGGGCATTGCAATACCCTGTTCCCCTTCGGGATTGGGTGTGGGGAGGCGAGGGTAATAATTTTGACTGTATATCGACATGTCTTTAGTATACCAAGGCAATTCAACAGAAGAATGATAATCTGAAGAAAGGTTTTATTGCTGGAATTAAAATTCTATGCTTCCTGTGTTCCTACATGGTTGACTGATTTCAATTGGTTTTTTCGCTCAGAAAAACAAAGGCAATGCAAAATCTTCTTTTTTGCTCCAATTTTTCATTTTGTTTTTGTTTCACGAAGCAAATTGTATAGAAGTACTTGACAAACTTGTTGTCAAAAGAAATTTGATATAACAATTAATAAACAAAACTTTTTCATAAATTTTTTATTTATAATATCAATAATAGAAGTAGAAATAAAATGTTAGTCACATAAACAATTCTTTCAATAGATATTGCCTGTAGTTGAAATAAATAGTAGGATATGAACTGAAGGATACAGTATGAAATTGTTTTCTTACTTTCATTGAATCTTTATATATTCTTTTCCCCCGGTAACAAGACATATATTATTTTTTTCTTTAAAATTCTTTTTACTGCATGTTATGTAATGTATGTGTTGCTTTTAACATCATCTAATTTATGACACAAATGACAGCAGAAAAAAAATAATCAACATAAAGTTGGTTACATTTAATTGATGATGCCTAAATTTCAGAGAACTGAATATATACATTCCTTTTGTTCTGGCATTACCACATGATTTTAAAACTACAGACTACCAAAAAATAGAGATTTAAATCACTCAATGTAAAATGTCAATAGTGTCTGTTTAAACACAATTCATTAGCCAAAATTTAGACATAAAATAACATGCCTGGTCAATCTAACTTAAAATAATTTTGATGGTATATAAACATATCTTTTGGTGTACCAACGCAATTCAACCGAAGAACAATCATCTTGGGTAAGGACATATCTCTGGCGTCGACATTCTTAGCCTGGGTTCCAGGCCCTAATTTTGGATTACACACTTTTTATTGTGCTATTGCACGCCATACATATTTTATTTGGTGTCCCATACTTGTTTTTTTTTTTTTCAGATTAGGGCCTTGGCAAACACTGCCTTATCATTCATGAGTACAATTTAACAATTTTTAAAATAAAAAATAAATTATTTTCACAAGCAAAATTTTGTTCAATAAATATTATCTGTACTGTAGATAATATGATACCAACTAAAAGATAAAACATGAAATTGCTTTGTTAATTTTGTTAAGTCTTTAATATTGTGTTACATTATTTTTCCTCAGATAAAGAGATAACAGAAATTATTTAAAAATTATTTTTACTTTAGAATTCCTTTTATTGCATGTAATGTGTGTTCCTTTTTTCAAATTAGTAATTTAATGACACAAATGACATCAAAATAAAGTCCACATAAAAATGGTTACATTTAAACAAAGGGTGCCTAAATTACAGAGAACTGAATACATTCCTTATGTTCTGGCATGACCACATTAATTTTCAAACTATAGAAATACCAAAATAGGAATATACTGTAAATTAATCAATGCAAAATGTCAGTAGCATCAGTTTAAAATCAATTTATTCTGTCTCTTATACACATCTAGATGTGTATAAGAGACAGGTATAGTAAGAGGCCTGGCCCTAGTCTAGGCCTATAATATAGTAAAATTCTGTATAAGTAGTCATATGATTACAGGTTCACATTGTACCATTAACTTTCACATTTTTTTTACATTGAAAATTAAAAAATAAATAAAATTAACTTAAGAATTTTAAAATTTTTCAAGCCTTTAAAAAAAAAAATTAAAAAAAAATAAATGAAAAATAAATAAATAAAGGTAACTTAAAATACAAACAATGCGATACGATATAAAGTTTGAGAATAATTGGTATACTGTACTGTGTTTCTGAAGTGCCATTCGTTTTGTGGTTGCTACAATCAGGAGTTACAATCGATGCAACAAAGGAAAAGCCTATCTATTTCCTTACATTCCAAAAAGGAGTATTTGGGATGCTATTAAAAATTTGCTGGAGATTGAAAATTTAACTGTTAACTGCATAGTTAGAGAACATAGAATGGTACATGACTTTTGGGCTGGTATAGGCCTACAGTAGGCCTATGTACTCTAGGTGTAAATACAGAGAATACTGTAGGTCAGTTTTAGTGAGAACAAAACATGTTTTAATAACGTAGGGCCTATATAAAATGCAAAGCAGATTGATCACAAAATCAGAAGCATGATCTCAAACATCAGAAACCAGCTTTTATTGTTTAAAACTGTCGGGGCCCCATTGAATGAAACTACAGTATTATAGTTTATATTATATATTTTTTTAATTACAATGTCGGGGCCCCACGTGCTTGGGTCCCTGGCGCTCCGCTC
This sequence comes from Anneissia japonica, assembly GCF_011630105.1. NCBI lineage: Eukaryota > Metazoa > Echinodermata > Crinoidea > Comatulida > Comatulidae > Anneissia > Anneissia japonica. The sequence goes on along the minus strand of NW_022709252.1, from coordinate 161,591 downwards.
CTCCCCTTTCCCCCATCAGCGCCAGAGCGCGACGCCATTGATTATAATACCTCCTGATTGTAGTAACCCCAAAACGAACAGCACTTCAGAAAATACAGTACAAGTATACCAATTATTCTCGCAAACTTCATATCCTATCATTTTGATAAATTCGACATTGAATTACATTGTGATTTTAACATGGATTTTGCTGCGTATTGCACCCCATATTACTGACACCAAAAGAACATAAAACCCAATGTCATCTCAGTTGTAATAAACATAACATGCTGTACGCAGTCTTTATGTGTTTGGAATATATAGCACTATAGACCTAGTAATAATATGTTATTTTCAACATTAATTTTACCGATGATGAGGTGGTGTACGGTGGTTCATGAGACTCACTTTGCTAAACAAATACATACACTTTCTGTATCTACTCAAATGTTAGTTTTGTGCACCTTAGTCCAACATTGTCAAAATGACAGTTTAATGTTATTTAAGAATGTGTATCTTTAAAATTAACAATTGTAAATTTTCATTTGCTCCATTTTTTCATTTTGTTCATGAATTTCCACAAATCAAATGGTATATATACAGTAGAAGTACTTTACTAGCTCCTTGTGAAAAGAAATCTGATGTAACAGACAGTAGACAGTGCCTAAAATTGATAAATAAATTTTTGCATACATTTTTATTTAAAAAATCTACAATATAAATAAAAAATTAAATTCTTTTCACAAGAAAAAATTCTTTAAATAAATATTGACTGTAGATGAAATATATAATAAGATATGAACTGAAAGCTACAGTTAGAAATTTTTGTTACTTTTAATAAATCTGTAATAATGTTTCATGTATTTTCTTTTCCTCAGATGAGCAGTTGGTATGTAAGTTATTTTTACTTTAATATTCTTTTAATTGCATGTAATGTTTATGTTGCTGTCAAAATTAGCAGCTTGATGACACAAATGACATTAGAAAAAAAACCCCATGAAAATCATCATCATCATTATCATCATTTTTTAAAGTCCATTATTAGTCTTTTAATTTAAAGGATCAGAGGATGCGTAATACATTTCTTATGTTGTGGCATTTAACTTATAATTCTGAATATATAAGAGTGGCGGCGCTAGGATTTTCCCGATAGCAGGGTAAGAGTTTAATTATGGCGGATCCTGCCATCCGAGAGCTGTAGGCCTGAGGGGGAGGGGGGTTGGGTTTAATAATAAATTGCTAGATGCTCATAATAAATTGCTAGATGGCTTCTTCACCTAAGGAAGCAGTGTGTTTAGTAGGCCTAAATTTTGAAATATGATCACACATAGATTTTCTAAAATGTGTGTTTCGTAAAAACGGAGAGAAGATGAAAAATGATTTTGAAATGCGAGACCGCAAATTCGCAATGCTAGGCAGTTGGTAAGGTAAACTGCATTACACGATTGCATTACGTTGCATGTCATCATCATCCTACTGATCAAAATAGACATCTAAAAAAACTTCCGCCATTCTATGTTATTGTAAGCCTATTTATTATAGACAGGGTACAATTTACAGGGTACTACAGATACTATAATAGAATAGGTCTATGTCGTTGCCATTTTTATAGCGCAATCCTGGAGTGAGGATATCATCCCTTAAAGCGATCGACTGCTTGGTTTTGAACCTTGAAATCGGTGGATTCTAAGTGTCATGAGTGAATCTAATCACAATTCCACCATTGTACTCCGAAAATTAAAAAGGCTCAATTAGCTGAAATTATGCTCGCATTCTGCCGTTGATACAGGCAACATACAGGCAATGGTAACAAGTCAATCCAACTCATATATTGCTTCGCACAATTTCCTTAAATAAACATCTAAATTCATCAGGATGATCTTCAACAATTTTCAACACCTCGGCCTCGCCTCCAAACAGACGTCCAAATGCCGTGAAATAGTTTTCATCAAGAAACTTTTCTGATTTCGGGTCCAATGCTGTAATTCCTCTCATATCTTCTGTCCAATTCATTGATGACGTGATCAAGTACAGCAAATACATTGCGTCTGTAAGAAACATTTTCGTCGTCCTCATCGATGTTTGCTTCTACTATATGCTCCTGAAGTCTCGCAGGAGAGGCTCTTTGTCTTAGAGGTCGCATCGCCGTTTCACGCAACTTCAGCTCATCAGCCACTTCTTTGCAATCTTCAATAACTCATCACATCTTTCTTTGTTGTGCATTGCCGACAGATCATCGTGCAAACATTCAACGATTTCAATTGCTTCTGTTAGGTCATTTGTTCTTTTCTGAAGAAGATATAATGCGCTCTTGGCTTTATTGAGAATTTCACGCATGAAGAGTAAATATATTACAAACTCTTGATCCTGACCCATGTAGCCACTCTCCTCTGTTACTTGGAATGCACTTGAGTCATTGTCAGTGACTTCTTATAGCACTTTTTCAGAATTGTACCAATTTCCATTATTTTCAGCCCCTTACTCTCTTGCTTCTGTATCCATCACTTATGGACAGTGCTGCTACAAACAAAATGAGTGAAGTTTCTTAAATAATGATATCATGTTTGCCAAGCCCATCACAGATGTTGCGACATCCACAACAATTAGGTTTAGGCGGTGACAAAACAATGTATGTAGAATGCCTTATCTGCTCCAGTTTTCTCTCTAATTTTATCTGTACCCCGTTTAGGTGGCCGGAAACGACAGACGCAGTTGGAAAACTAAGCAGCAATGCAATTAGGATTTGCAATTATAGTGTCTGCAAGTCCATCGGCATCAAGAGAAATTGCTTCTTTCACGTCTGAAAGAGGAATATATAACTTTATAATTGACAAGTCACAGATTTCGTTTAGGATGTAATTTAAGGCAAATCCCATTTGAAAAAGGAGTTAACTTTCCTTTGTTTAGTAAAACTAAATAAATAGATAATACATACTAAAATAAAATGGTGATTTAAGGATCAAAGGATCACATTCCTTCTAAATATCTTTTTATGGTGCTATGTTTTAGGGGTTTGGTGCAGTGGGAATGGTTTGGATTCCCAACCTCAAAGTTGGGGTTTCAATCCCCTCGCTGTGCATTTCACTTGTGTCCTTGGGCAAGACACTTTATCTGCATTGCTTCTCTCCACCCAGGAGTATAAATGGGTACCTGGTAGGGTTTAGTGCCAAAATGCGCTGATGTAGCTGCTGCAACTGATGGAATACTCCCCAGGGAGCTTGAGTTTGTGTTCCATAGGCGTTGACTGGGGGAATTAATGTTAAGCGCTTAGAGGCCTTGTTAGCTTTAAGCGCTATATTATTATAAATCGTGTAGCGCTGTAACGCAGCTGCTAATGGTCTCGATGTACAGTATTTTATCAAGTATTTGAAACTTTTAAATGATTTTAAGCCTTTGCCAAAATGGCTAAAAGCAGTTAGTTATTTTTTCGTCAATCAAAAATAGTTTTCACCTATGGCGATCGGTTAGCATCAGCCCAGTAAGGGTCGCCAGACGGGCGATACCCAAGACACTTATTATCGCCTCACACCCAAAAAATGTCGCCACTGGCGACCGGGCAACACCGCTAATTTTCAACCCTGACATGCTATTATGCGTTGGTTTGTCGCTCACAAAAACAAAGGCAATGCAAAAATAACGCATAGAATTTTAGGAACACTAAAAGAACATAAATACCCAATGTCCCTCTTAGCTGCCCTCAAAAATCATATAGACAACAACTTTGCAGAAATAAGCACATTTTCTGTATCTACTCAAATGTTTGTTTTGTGCACCTTAGTACTTGACAAGCTCATTGTCAAAAGAAATTTGAATTAACAGACACGGCAAACGGCAAAATGACCAAAATCAATAAATACATTTTTTCCATACATTTTTATTTTATAAAATCCAAAATACAAATAGAAATTAACTTTTTAACACAAGAAAAATTATTTTAATAAATATTTTATAGATGAAATAAATATTAAAATGGGTCGTTCCGTGTCAAATCAACCAGATTTCAAAAAAGTTCGAGTATGACCCTCTCAGATTTTGATGAAACTCCATAAAAATGATCCACTATGTGAAAAACCAAAACTTGAAAAAAATTATAAAATTATAAAAATTGTTATAGGTTTTGTAGTTTCTGAGATATTGACTCCTCAAAAAAGGGGCGTTCAAGATGCGCTAACACAATTTCCTCCAAATTTGGAAGCTTATAACTCAGGATTGGTAATAGCTATGAAGGTCAAACTTGGTATTCTAACTTATATTCCACCATATTACACAGATATGGCATCAGATTAACTGTTATCCCTTCTTTTGGGTTGGACCAGGGGCGTATATAGGGGAGGGCGCAAGGGGGGTGGGTGGCGCATGCCCCCTCCAATAAAAATATGCTTGGTCAAATCTGAATTAAATCTATAATAATGTTTTAAATATTATCTTTTCCCTAGCTGAAGAGATTGATTTAAAATGATTTTTAATGTATGAAATGTATGTGCTACTTTTAAAATTAGCAATTTAATGTAATGACATCAGAAAGAAAATTGACATAAAAATGGTTAAATATAAATAGAGAGTTCCTAAATTCCAGAGAACTGAATACATTCCTCATGTTCTGGCATTACCACATTAATTTTCAAACTACAGACTACCAAAAAATAGGGATATAAATCACTCAATGTAAAATGACAGTAGCATCAGTTTAAAAACAATTCATTACCCAAAATTTAGACTTGAAAGAACATTCTTGGTCAATCTAACTTTGAATAATTCTGACGGTTCTTTTGTATACCAAGGCTATTCAACACTAGAATGATCATCTAGGGAAAGGTTTTATCTCTGACTGATTTTTTGTATCTACTCCAGTGTTCGTTCGTTTGCGCACCCTCACTCCAACATTGTTATAACGACAGAATGTTATTTAAGAATGTGTATTTTTATAATAATTGTTCATTTTCATTGTCAAACAAAATCTGATATAACAGACATTGCAAAGTCACAGTGTCTAAAATTAATTAATACAATTTTTCCGTACATGTTTTATTTATAAAATCAGTAATCAAATAAAAAATAAATAATGTTGGTAATAATGATAATCCTGGTTGTAATAACAACAGTAATAATGATAATAATAATAAATTGAGAGAGTTTTCACTCAAAAAGATCTGAGAGTTTATATTGACTCTAAACTTAATTTTTCCATTCATGTTTAACAAAACATTAAAATAGGCTAATCGAGTGTTAGGACTCATGTGGAGAAACTGTAAACATCTTCATCATGAAACTAAATTTTCACTACAGATCAGACCTTAATTAGACTTTCTCTTGATTTTGGCTTCGTTATTTATTAATATTGTTCATGTGAATCGCATTCAAAGATTTCATTAACCTTTTTTAGTAAAATTCTGTATAAGTAGTCATATACTGTAATTACAGGTTTACATTGTACCTTTAACGATCGCATTTTTTTTACATTAAAAATTTAAAAATATACTAGATTTGAACTCGTCACTGAGGACGAGTTTGGTGATCCGCCGTACTTTGACCCACAATTGAAAATTATTATATGCTTAAACATGCTCTATTTAGTTTTTAAAAAGAGTAATTTTGAGCATTTTAATGACTTACGAATGTGTACACATACGTCTTAACGTCCGTGCGCACCGTAATGATATTAATACAGTGTCACAAACCCAAAACATGTAACCGAAACATAATTTTCAGCTTCAGTACATGCTGTTGGCGTGGAAATGAGCGTACGGCGCGTAAATTATGGAGTTTTGGAATACTGAAAATGACCTGAAACGTGCTTTAAATTATCTGAAAAATGATATTGAGAATATTCACATTTTAACGCACATGCACGTCACGATGTGTGCGTGTACCGTAATGGCACACAAAATTTAACATTGTCATGTTTTTTTAAAACCGCCTGTTAGTTGGTAATGTCACACAAATTTTCCCATCATATAACCTGAACATCAGTCTGATAGCTCCGAAATACAGTCTGCCGCCCTCTGTCGTCAGTCAATGATTATTTTTTTTTTACAAATTTGAAAAAAAAAGAGAGATGACAGGGCTCCAAAAATTGATTCTTTTTGACCATGATGACATCGTCAAAGTAAAAAATAAAGGGACACGTCCAAAAGAGAATTGTTTCAGCAATAACATACAGGTGAGGGACAATCAATCAAGAATAAATGAGATACGTTCAAACGAGTATAAATGTAAAGACGACATAATATAAAATTCAGTTTTTTCTTAATTCAAATGGCAATATGATGATGTCACATTGTCCGATCAGCCATTATGATCTATAAAATCGTATCTACAACTCATGTGCTCTCAGAATATGTAATAAAAATTGGGGGTCACCTTTCATCCTAAGGAGCTATAACTGATTATAAATAGGCATAATTATAAGCATATGTGATATTTGATGCACGCGTACGTGCATGTTAAGACGCGCAAACAAAAAAGTAAGATACCTAACATTCAACCTTGACCTGAAGTATAAGCCCATTTAATATTATTCAGAAATGACGAATGGTTAAGATGATATGACGTCATCAACGTTTTGAGAAAAGAAAGATGAGGGGGTCACAAAAAGCATTTATTTTGACCATAGTGATGTCATCAAAATGTAAAAAGAAGTCACATATATGAAAGAGAATAGTCTTAGCTATAACATACTCAAAGTTTACAGACGATCGACCAAGCATAAGCGAGATACGCTCAAATGCGCATTTTTATAAATGACGTAATAGATAAAATTCAGTTTGTTGAATTCAGATGGCAATATGATGACGTCACAATGTCCGATCAGCTATTATGATATATAAAATCAAGTCTACAACTCGTGTGCTTTCAGAAAATGTAATAAAAATTGGGGGTCACCTTTCATCCTAAGGAGCTATAACTGATTTAAAAAAAAAAGACATGATATAAAGCATACTTTAATTTTGACGCACGCGAACGCTCGCGTTATTACACGCGCACAAAAATATAAGGTACATAACATTTAGCCATGAACTGAAGTTTATGCCCACTAAATATGATTCAGAAATCACGACTGATTAAGGTGATTATGGGGTCATCAAAGGTTTGACGAAAGAAAGATGATGGGGGTAAGCAAAACTCTATATTTTGACCATGATGAGGTCATCAAAATGTAAAAAAAATGTCATATATATGAAGGAGAATTGCCTCAGCTATAACATACTCAAAGTTGGAAGACAATCGACCAAGAATAAGCGAGATACGTTCAAATGCGCATTTCTTAAAATGACGTCATTGATAATATTCAGTTTGTTGAATTCAGATGGCAATATGATGACATCACAATGTCCGATCAGCCATTATGAGCTAGAAAATCATATTTATAACTCATCTGCTTTCAGAATATGTAATAAAAATTGGGGGTCAATTTTCATCCTAAAGAGCTGTAACAGTTTGAAATTAGGCCTGATTTTACCAAAATTTCACTGTATATCGGCACAAATGCGCACAAAGTTTACTATGTTTGATGCGTGCGTATGGCATTGTTATTGGCCATAAGGTGATTGAAAAGATCAGAAACTTGTAAAAACAATGTCAGGAACTTAAAATGTGACAAAAAAACTTATTTTCTAGCTTCCGTATGTGCTGCGCGCGTGAAAATGCGCACGCGTGGTGGTAAATTCCAAAAAATTTTGAAATGCTCAAAATGGCCTGAAACGTGCTCTAATTTAGTCAAAAAGTGATTCCGAGCATTTTGGAATTTTGAAGCATGCGTATGCGCGCGTTATCACGTGCATGCGTAAAATTAGGGTACATTACACTTAACATTGACTTGAAGTTATTGCTCACTTAATACAATTTCGAAATGGCAATTGGTTAGGCTGATATGATCGATAAAGTAAAAATGCAAAATTGTGCGTAGCTGACGGAACGCATGACTGGTCACCTTGAAAACCTCACCATGTCTATTCCAGACGAAGCCAAATTGATCGATGAAGCGATATTGTGTGTAACACGTGGCATTCTTGAGATATCGTGCGAACAAAAATACGGAGAAAGAAAGAAGAATAAGAAAAAAAGATGAGACAGTACAATAACAAGAGGTGATCCGCTCGAGCGGATCACCAATAAATAAATATAAAAAATTAACTTAAGGATTTTAAAATATTTCAAACCTGTACACTTAAAAAAAAATATAAATAAATAAAGTGAACTTAAAAGTTTGAGAGAATATTTTGTATACTGTACTGTGTTTTTGAAGTGCCATTCGTTTTTCAGTTGCTACAATCAAGAGTTACAATCGATCCAACAAAGGAAAAGCCTATCTATCTCCTTACATTCCAAAAAAAGAGGATTTAGGATGCTATTTAAAATTTGCTAGAGATTAAAACATTAACTATTGCGTTGTTAGAGAACATAGAATGGTACATGATTTTCGGGCTAGTATAGGCCTACAGTAAGCCTATGTACTCTACTTGTAAATAAATATAGGTCAATTTTAGTGAGAACAAAACATGTTTTAATAACTTAGATTAGTCACAAAATCAGAAGCATGATCTCAAACATCAGAACCCAGCTTTTATTGTTTAAATCTGTTGGGGCCCCATTGAATTAAGCTACGGTATTATAGTATATTTTTTCACTACAATGTCGGGCCCCTCTTGCTGGGGACCCTTGCGCTCTGCCCCTCCCGCCAGCACCAGAGCGCGCTTCAGAAAACACAGTACAAGTATACCAGTTATTCTCGCAAACTTCATATCCTATCGTTTTGATAAATTTGACATTGAAATTTGCAATTACATTTTGGCACCCCATATTACTAACACCAAAAGAACAAAACCCAATGTCACCTCAGTTGTAATAAACATAACATGTTGTGTGCAGTCTTTATAGAGGCTGATGTGTTTGTAATATATAGCACTATAGACCTAGTAATAATATGTTATTTTCAACATTAATTTTACCGATGATGAGGTGGTGTGCGGTGGTTCATGAGACTCACTTTGCTGAATAAATACATACATTTTCTGTATCTACTCAAATGTTAGTTTTGTGCACCTTAGTCCAACATTGTCACGTTAGTCCAATTGCGCACCTTAATTCTCTTCAGGTTTTACTAAATAAACTAGCCAGAATTATTTTGCATGCTGATATTAGAACACCTGTTAATGACCTTATGGAATCTCTTAACTGGAAGGATGTAAACCAACAATGGGAACATAATATTCTTTTAATGACATTTAAATGCTTATCGGGCACTGTTCCTGAATTTTTAACTAATTTTTAGAAATTAATTGATACTTACAATAGCATAAATACAAGAAGTAAATTGAAAAACACTTTAGTCTTACCACAATGGCGAGATGATCTTGGAAAAAGAACATTTAAATATCGTTCTGTTAAATTATGGAATAATCTATCATCAGACCTTCGTAGCAATATTCATTCACTTTCCTTACAATCTTTAAAAAATCTCATTTAATTTCCCATTTTGTTTTTTCTTTTCTGTTTCTTGTATTTATATAATCTATATATGTATGTGTATATGTGTGTGTATATGTATAATAATATGTCGTTCTTATATAGCGCTTCATGCCTTTACAATGCCTCTAAGCCTTGTAAAGGAACACATTGAACACCAAATTAAATTAGTAAATGAAATTATATTATCATTCCATAATATTGCAGCTAGTAATCAGCGCAGGTTGTGTTGGAACCTACCAGGTATTGGAACACCTGTTAATGACCTTATGGAATCTCTTAACTTGAAGGATGTAAACCAACAATGGGAACATAATATTCTTTTAATGACATTTAAATGCTTATCAGGCACTGTTCCTGAATTTTTAACTAATTTTTAGAAATTAATTGATACTTACAATAGCATAAATACAAGAAGTAAATTGAAAAACACTTTAGTCTTACCACAATGGCGAGATGATCTTGGAAAAAGAACATTTAAATATCGTTCTGTTAAATTATGGAATAATCTATCATCAGACCTTCGTAGCAATATTCATTCACTTTCCTTACAATCTTTAAAAAATCTCATTTAATTTCCCATTTTGTTTTTTCTTTTCTGTTTCTTGTATTTATATAATCTTATATATGTATGTGTGTGCGTGTGTGTGTATATGTATAATAATATGTCGTTCTTATATAGCGCTTCATGCTCAGGCCTCTAAGCCTTGTAAAGGAACACATTGAACACCAAATTAAATTAGTAAATGAAATTATGTTATCATTCCATAATATTGCAGCTAGTAGTCAGCGCAGGTTGTGTTGGAACCTACCAGGTACCTAAGGACACATGCGATTTGCATAGCCAGAGTTTCGAACCCCCGACCTCAAGGTTGGGAGTTCAAGCCACAACCGGTGCGCCAACCGCTCCTACCTAAATTCGAGGAAGATGTGTATAAGAGACAGTTATCATCATTTATAAAGTCCACTTTTTATTTTTAAAATCTACAATACAAATGAAAAATAAATTATATCCACAACAAAAAAAATCTTTCAATAAATATTCTCTGTGTGTGAAATAAATACTGTAGTATGATACGAAATGAAAGATACAGTAAGAAATTAATAATCTTTATTAATTTTTTATATAGTTTCGTAAACTCTCGGGTTAAAATTAATTCATGAAATACCTTAAAGAAGCTTTGTTAGAAAAAATTCTTTCAATAAATATTGACTGTAGATGAATTATATAGTAAGATATGAACTGAAAGCTACAGTGTGAAATTGTTTTGTTACTTTCAATAAATCTGTAATAAGATTTTATATATTATCTTTTCCCCAGTGGAGAATCTGAAGAAAAACGGTAAGTTTTTTTTACTTTAATATTCTTTTAATTGCATGTAATTGATGTGTTGCTTTCAAAATTAGCAATTTGATGACACAAATGTGGGGGGTGTGGTGTGGCGCGGCGCATGTCCCCTCCAAAAAATTACTCGTTCTGGCATTACCACATCAATTTTCAAACTACAGACTACGAAAAAATAGGAGTATACTGTAAATCAATCAATGCAAAATGTCAGTAGCATCAGTTTAAAATAAATTTAGTAGCCAAACTTAGACTTCAAACGACATGCTTGGTCAATCTTAATTAAATCTATAATAATGCTATAAATATTATCTTTTCCCTAGCTGAAGAGATACAGAGACAATGTTAGTTATTTTTACTTTAAAAGTTATTTTTATTGTATAAAATGTATTCATTTAATGACAGAAAAAAAATTGACATAAAAATGGTTACATTTAAAAAGAGAGTGGCTAAATTTTAGAGAACTGAATACATTCCTCATGTTCTGGCATTACCGCATTAATTTTCAAACTACAGACTACCAAACAATAGGGATATAAATCACTCAATGTAAAATGTCAGTAGCATCAGTTTAAAAACAATGCAGTAGCCAGAATTTTAGACTTAAAACAAATGCTTTGTCAATCTAACTTACAACAATACAATATGAGATTGCAAACCCTTGCCCTGTTGCACCATATTTTTGTATATAGTCGATGTGCTTGATCCGCTGGTTGTTGTTGTATTATAGGGGTGTAATGTTACCAGCTATACATATTGGGTGAAATGTAGATAAGCGGTAATTGTACACATATTATGTGTAAAGTGAATCGAACGTATGGGGTTCAAATTTCCCTCTTGTTTTCTTGGGGTTTTTTTTATTATTTGTGCATTTGTAGAATAATTTCTTTTCTAACCACTCAGTCAAATGATCCGCTCGGGTTGGCTCTGTCACTTGCGATCGAAAGCTATATAAATAACATTCTAAAATCTACATCTTACATCTGATGAGCACTAAATTCGAGGACCTAGATACATGTTATATTGTCTGTGTGTGAAAGTTTGATTTGGTTAATCGGTCCAGTAGTTTTTCAGTTACTTTATGCTCCTGGAAGGACAAACACATCACAGACAGACAGACAGAGCACATTGCAATATCCTGTTCCCCCTTCGGGAATGGGGGTGTGGAGGCGAGGCGAGGGTAATCGATCGACATGTCTTTAGTATACCAAGGCAATTCAACAGAAGAATGATAATCTGAGGAAAGGTTTTATTGCTGGGATTAAAATTCTATGCTTCCTGTGTTCCTACATGGTTGACTGATTTCAATTGGTTTTTTCGCTCTGAAAAACAAAGGCAACACAAAATCTTCTTTTTTGCTCCAATTTTTCATTTTTTTCATCAAGTACTTGACAAAATTGTCAAAAGAAATTTGATATAGCGGATGTGCAAAGTGCCCAAACTTAATAAACAAAACTTTTTCATACATTTTTTATTTATGAAATTATCAATAGCAGACATGCCAACCACGATTTCGGCGGAGTTATGCATTTTGGTCGCGCATTCCCAAATAAAAAATGATAATCCTCTGATTTAGATAAGAACAAGACCACTTAATTGCGTCCTAAAAACAGCGCTCTGAATTGTAGGCCCTATACATAATAGAAATTTGCGCTCTACGGTCTACTGATTCTGAAAAAAAAAAACCCCAATTTCATTGACACCAAACCGTCAGAGTTTTTGTATATGAAAAATTAATTCGCACTCCACAGATTTTAGGACACGAAATATCACAATTTTTGTGTCACTTTTGTATGTCGCGCGCTGCCAGTCATCACACTCAAACAAAGACACAAACCACTGCAGAACGGTTCAACTTCTTTTATTGAAGCAAGGAAACATCAAAATTTTCCAACAAAGGGAAAATAAAAAGCCCCAACAAGTTAACGGCAATCATTAGCCTACAGAGACAACACAACAATTATCGGTCTCACAATATTATACTAAATCTGAACCAGTTAAATACATACAATAATTAAATAGGACTATTATAACCATCTATAAATGTATTTAATGTTATATTGTAGCAAATAGACACAATAATCATTCGTAAATAACAACTACACATGTTTTATAGAATTGGCATTACGGTAATTAAATTTTCCCTTTAAATCAGCACATTATCGAAGATGTAATAGTTATAAGAATCACAATTATCAATCTTACATAAACAACAATAACGAAATTCAATAAATAATCGGCCATCTTGACTTACAGATCAAAAATAGTCCTAACGATGCAAACGATACGGTACTCAAATCTTCCAATCCCAGTCCTCACAAATATAGGAAATTCTACTTTATTATGCTACAAAATTAAACTACGAAATACCAACTAATTATGAGTTCTAAACTATTTTTTCAAATAAACATAAAATATTCAATATAGTAGTCATTAACTAACACAGGTAATTACCACTAATAAAGCAATGCTACAACCATGAACAATGCAATGGTCTACATTATCACAGCTTCATCAACTATAAGAAATGTAATTAACATCAACATATATATTTATTGTTAACTACTATATTAATACAAATTCATTACATGATCAAATTCATTACAGAACAAACTATACGCCTACCTTAATTCGGTTAATCATTCTATAGCATCAGACACGACTAACCGCATCAACATACTATTGTCGACTGATGGATTTTAGCATTCAAACCTGCCGCGCCCAACCCCGAACTAATTACCATACCGGTGTATCGCACACAATAAATATTTTACAACCAGACGTTTCGACTGTTTAAAAGTTCGAATCCTACATGTATAAGACGCATCTATTTTTAAGCTCCAAACCGTTCCCATAATTTTAAGTTTCTAATTATTTTTAAACATTGACATTATTTACAAATTTTCACATAAAGAAATTTCATATTGATTATTGACTGATTATTAAACATCAAACAACTGGAAATGCGTGTAAACTTCTGGCTACCGCAGTGAAACAACGTATTCTAGCTCTAGGGAAACCCCCATTATTTCATGCTAGACAGTCGCGCGTTAAATTTTCAACATAAATACTTATTGAGTATGTTTATCTATTTTAAACAATCATTCCATTATTATGGTGACTAATAACAGTCAGTATTAAGCTAAATATAGTGGTAATTGTTGGCCTGTCATTACTACTCACAGCCCACTGTGCGGAGCATGCATTCATCATGCACCCCTATAAACAAAAACTAAAGTGGAGAAATAACGTGCGATACAAAGTGTACACATGCGCAGATGACGAATACCTTTCTAAAGTTAAATTCCAGTAAAATAATTATTACAACTTCAAGAAAACTTGTGTTTTTATAGCATAAATTAATTTCACAAGTTTTTATTATGAAATTATAGCGGATCATTCTCTCTAACGGTACAAGCCACCGGGAACCAGACGTCGAACAGCATGTTTCAACAAACCAGCCCACATGTGTTTTGTTGCGACATCATAAATGAAGCTGCTCACGTGACCTCGAGGACCAAACTCGCGAAAAGTAGTTTAGTAGTTATGAATGAACGTAATTATGAATGAATTATTTAGACAACCCAAACCATTGCTTGAATGTCGTAGATATTGTAGTAGGAATCCTAGTACAGCACTGTTACTTGTGAGTATAATTACAAATACTAGGCCTACAAACTGTTCCTACACCCTAGCTAGGCTAATTAATTGGGCTAGCATGGGCCTAAACTAGACAGACGGTGCCTGATTTTCGCCGCGGCTCGCGATCTGAACTTTTTGGGAGTAGGTTAATGACCAGTGTATAGGCCGCACCCCAAGCTTCGGGGGGAAAATCGCATATAAAATTTGCGGCTTATACACCGGAATATACAAGAATAACAGAAAGTATCCTGTCAGTTTTAAATCAATTGATTTTCTGCATAGGCCGAGGGCCTAGTCTTGCACGGCGATATTGCTGTAGTGAGCCGACAAACGGTTACATTTTACAATCCGATGACGTACTCCTCTCACATTGCAAAAACTCCGCTCAGAAGTTTTCAGACTCCTCTTATTGGCCTTGTAGTGTTGGCATGTCTGCAATAGAAATAGAAATCAAATGATAATCACATAAACAATTCTTTCAATAGATATTGCCTGTAGTTGAAATAAATAGTATGATATGAACTGAAGGATACAGTATGAAATTGTTTTCTTTACTTTCATTAAATCTTAATATATTCTTTTCCCCAGGAAACAAGACATATTATTTTTTCTTTAAAAATCTTTTTACTGTATGTAATGTATGTAATGTTATGTAATGTATGTATTGCTTTCAACATCATCAAATTGAGAAAAAAAATAATCGACTTAAAATCAGTTACATTTAATAGATATTGATATTTATATTTCAGAGAACTGAATATATATATATATTCCTTTAGTTTTGGCATTACCACATAATTTTCAAACTACAGACTACCAAAAAATAGGGATATAAATCACTCAATGTAAAATGACAGTAGCATCAGTTTAAAAACAATTCATTACCCAAAATTTAGACTTGAAAGAACATTCTTGGTCAATCTAACTTTGAATAATTCCGACGGTTCTTTTGTATACCAAGGCTATTCAACAGTAGAATGATCATCTAGGGAAAGGTTTTATCTCTGACATTGGCATTCCATGCAACTCGTAGCATGTTAGGAACATCAAAAGAACATAAAAGTCTAATGAACCTTTCAGTTGTTATCAAAGTCCCTCGCTGCATGATGTCTCTATAAAGGCAGATGTCTTTGTAATGGCACTATGATCTAGATATATTATATATTATTTTCAACATTAATATTACTGGTGAGGTAGTGTAGGGTGGTTCATGAGACTCATTTTGCAGAACAGATGAATACATTTTTTGTATCTACTCAAATGTTCGTTCGTTTGCGCACCTCACTCCAACATTGTTATAATGACAGAATGTTATTTAAGAATGTGTATTTTTATAATAATTGTTCATTTTCATTGTCAAACGAAATCTGATATAACAGACATTGCAAAGTCACAGTGTCTAAAATTTATTAATACAATTTTTCCATACATGTTTTATTTATAAAATCCACAATCAAATAAAAAATAAATCACATTAAATATTGTAAGTATGATATGAACTAAAAGATAGTATGAAATTATTTTGTTACGTTTGTTAAATCTGTAATACTGTTTTATATTATCTTTTCCCCAGTTAAAGTATGATTGAGATTAATCTTCAAAGTGATCGGTTGTGTGTTTGGTCGCAAAAATGGGGACTAGATTTGAATCCAAGTAAATGTAAAATTTTAAGCATTACTCTCAAGAAAATACCTATTATTTTTTTTTTACTATTCTATTAATAATAATAATAATAATAACAATAACAATAACAATAGTAATGATAATAATAGTAATAATAATAACAATAGTAGTAATAATAATAATAATTATAATAATAATTATAATAATAATAATAATAATAATAATAATAATGTTGGTAATAATGATAATCCTGGTTGTAATAACAACAGTAATAATGATGATAATAATAAATTGAGAGAGTTTTCACTCAAAAAGATCTGAGAGTTAAATTTTTCCATTCATGTTTAACAAAACATTAAAAAAGGCTAATCGAGTGTTAGGACTCATGTGGAGAAACTGTAAATATCTTCATCCTGAAACTAAATTTTCACTACAGATCAGACCTTAATTAGACTTTCTCTTGATTTTGTCTTCGTTATCTATTAATACTGTTCATGTGAATCGCATTCAAAGATTTCATTAACCTTTTTTAGTAAACTTCTGTATAAGTAGTCATATAATTACAGGTTTACATTGTACCTTTAACGATCGCATTTTTTTTACATTAAATATTTTAAAATATACTAGATTTGAACTCGTCACTGAGGACGAGTTTGGTGATCCGCCGTACTTTGACCCTCAATTGAAAATTATTATATGCTAAAACATGCTCTATTTAGTTTTTAAAAAGAGTAATTTTGAGAATTTTAATGACTTACGAATGTGTACACATACGTCTTAACGTCCGTGCGCACCGTAATGATATTAATACAGTGTCACAAACCCAAAACATGTAACCGAAACGTAATTTCCAGCTTCAGTACATGCTGTGGGCGTGGAAATGAGCGTACGGCGCGTAAATTATGGAAAGTTTTGGAATACTGAAAATGATCTGAAACATGCTTTAAATTATCTGAAAAATGATATTGAGAATATTCACATTTTAATGCACGTGCACGTCACGATGTGTGTGTACCGTAATGGCACACAAAATTTAACATTGTCATGTTTTTTTAAACAGGCTGTTAGTAATGTCACACACATTTTCCCATCATATAAGATGAACATCAGTCTGATAGCTCCGAAATACAGTCTGCCGCCCTCTGTCGTCAGTCAATGATTTTTTTTTTGACAAATTTGAAAAACAATGATACTGTTTCTTTTACACAAGAAAGTTCGGTAGTACAGGTACATGCAAAATGGGCTATACTGTATAACACAGACTTGATAAAGTTGACGACGAATAAAACGCGTTCTGTAATAGTTTAACGCACTGGTTTCAAGGTCGCAGTGTTCAATTTCCGGTTGTTTACAGTAAAAACGACCATCACATTTGAATCCGTAATATCACATTTATTAATGAATGCAAGTACATGAAACTTGGTACAGTTTTAAAATACATTATGTAAAATGTTTCTGCGAAATTTCAATCGGTCAATGTTAACACCTCCGTTGTTAAGGAAGTATCGAACACACCAAACACATGTGAGTGAGCTACACGCTGAGCGCACTGCCAGCGACTGGGCGTTATAAACATCAGTTTTATCGCCGTTTCTTCAAAACAGTAACTGCTAACTTCGCGCTATATAAATCGGTATAACTTTAGAACTAAGTATCAGAATTTAATAATTTTTTCACTGTTTTATTTATTATAATGTGATTATTCAGTTGATGGTGTTAAATAAAAATTGGTTTTTCCGACTTCCGACCGTTTTCGCTTGACATCGCCACATATTTTGACCATGATGACGTCATCAAAATGTAAAAAAATGTCATACATATGAAGGAGGATTGCCTCAGCTATAACATACTCAAAGTTGGAAGACAATCGACCAAGAATAAGCGAGATACGTTCAAATGCGCATTTCTTAAAATGACGTCATTGATAATATTCAGTTTGTTGAATTCAGATGGCAATATGATGACGTCACAATTCCCGATCGGCCTTTATGAGCTAGAAAATCATATTTACAACTCATGTTCTTTCAGAATATTAATAAAAATTGGGGGTCAAGTTTCATCCTGAAGAGCTGTAACAGTTTGAAATTAGGCCTGATTTTACCAAAATTTCACTGTATATCGGCACAAATGCGCACAAAGTTCACTATGTTTGATGCATGCGTATGGCATTGTTATTGACCATAAGGTAATTGAAAAGACCTTAAATTTATAAAAACAATGTCAGGAACTTAAAATGTGACAAAAAAACTTATTTTCTAGCTTCCGTATGTGCTGCGCGCGTGAAAATTCCAAAAAATTTTGAAATGCTCAAAATGGCTTGAAACGTGCTCTAATTTAGTCAAAAAGTGCTTCCGAGCATTATGGAATTTTGAAGCACGCGTATTTGATTTGAAGTGCCATTCGTTTTTCGGTTGCTACAATCAAGAGTTGCAATCGATCCAACAAAGGAAAAGCCTATCTATTTCCTTACATTCCAAAAAATGAGGATTTGGGATGCTATTTAAAATTTTCTAGAGATTAAAACATTAACTATTAACTGCGTTGTTAGAGAACATATAGACTTGCCACAAGTCTCTAATTTATTGATTTTTTGTAGTACATTAGCGCATTTCGGAAAGCGCCACCAGCGTCAGTTTATGTTGAGAAATTTTTTTGATGAGAATTAGAGACTTGTAAAAGAGTGAGTCAAATCGAATGCAGACCGCTGTCCGTGACAAGCATGACGTAATATTTAGGATACCGTATTTGGCAATAGGGTGAATGTTATGACGGAAGGTCAACCAATCAAACGGTTCTTGTTTTGGTGCCACGAATGTAGAGAGAAGTCAGCAGGAAGTTTGGACATGGTACCGTACGTGCAGGTGTGTGGAATATCATGGTATTGTTAATGGAGGAAAAGAAAACACCAACCAAAACGCCAAAAAAGCTGTATTCCAGAGAATTTTTTGTTCTGCGCACAAGATCGAGTGCGTGGAAAAGCTGCAGTCTAGAAAGTATTTGGTTTGCGAATCGCCTTAGGTTCACGCGAAGCTCTTTTATAGACTAGAACATTTATCAGCCCATCACTAGGCCTAGGCCGATGGAAAAACTCTCATGCTGTCGCAACTGCGACACAAAATTGAAGACAATGGATACCTGGATAAGCTACGGGAGTTGTCGCGGGTACGTTTACGTATTTTTAAAAACAAGTGAATGTCAAACAAAGAGAAATTTGATTAGCGCGGCCAAACATGAACTAACCACCTACAGCTGGTGTAGTGGACGGGACAAGCTGGGCCTATGAGATTCGTCTCTAGATAAAATGATGATGGTACCAACGAGGCCAGAACTAATGTAAAGGTGCGTCAGTCTTTAAATTACCCCTTCTGTCTGGCTCTGTTGTGAGTGATCGTAAATGCACTTATTATTGTACCTGCTTGATAAGTACTTGTGCTTATTCTTCAGTTTTCAATCAGTTGATGGAATTTATATTTTCCCAAATATTCACAAAATGTTGCAGCCCTATTTCTATCTAGAGGAGGTACACTAATTTTAACCATAGCCTATTGGCTAACCTATATTTAATTGCTATTAATAATTCACATTTTCACTATGAGACAGACACTTTACATGGATCTCTGACATTAAATAATTTATCAATACTATAATATATAACTATTTTTAATCATAAAATAATGATAAGTAAGGTCTATGTTAAATGTGCCATGGTTATGAAAAGTAGTCATGCCTGTATGAAAATTTGGCTAGGACATAGTTGGACAAACTATTTATAATTTTTAAAAAAATGTTATATAATTTATAATTATAAAATGCCATTGTCTTTATTTTACAGGTTTATCTCTTACAGTTTTATCATATACAGTATGTTGCAGAAATAGTTGATAATTTTGTGATTAAAATTGATATATTGTTGTTTAGATCTATTTATTTAATTGTTTTGCTGGAGTGGATATTCTGTGAATAGTCCAGCCGGATGATCCCCACTGACTTTCGTCAAATAATTAAACTTGAGACACTTAGCATCTGATGGAGAAGCACAAATTTCTGTATACCAAACCCAGTGTCATTTCGATATTAATTGTACTGAAATATACTTATGATAATGAACAATTAAATACAGTATGATCCTTCCTGTATTCTTTTGCAATGACGTTAAATTGACTGGTAATTAATCTAGTAAATTGTTTGTTAATTAGTGAAAGTATTTTTTTTTCCTGAAGCAGTTAATATATATGGTAAAACACTGAAAGATCAACAAAAAAAGTTTGAAATGTAAAATCACTGTGGTTTGGATAATTGTTTGAGTTTGGTACAATGACAGTTACAATGTATATTAATCCAAATACATGCAACTAAATGGTTTTCTCATTACCTGCAATGTAGCCTCTTTATTTTACAAATTAAAACAGAATGATTATATTTATTGAAAAATAAACCTGATAGCAATGGAGATCAGAACAATTAAAAGAATTGCACATTTTCTCCTTTTTGTCTATTTGTTTTATTTATGGCCCAATAGAATGCTATAAATATTGTTTGTAAATTTGGAGTTGCATATTACTCACTGTAACTTAGAAATAATACAAGAAAAAAATTTGATACTAAGAGGTGAAATGTGTTGTGATTAATTTAAGATTAAAATATAAATGTATTGAAAAACAAATGGATTTCATGTAATTAAATTAATTAGGCCTCCTTTTTGGCCAACATACTGTACAATGAACAATAAATTAAACCTTTCTCATTAAACAATAATTTATTACTCAGCTTCTCATCAAATGTTAATTAAAAAAAAAATCTCGGAAATACAGCTTTATGCAAAGGATGCAATTGTCCATAGATACGATGATATTCACCCATTCGTCGTACGTAGCAAATTGAGGTTCCTAAATCTTAGCCAGTTTGAAAAATTAAATATTTATATTATTTTTATTTAATGCTATATTAACTACAACAATTACATTACTGTATGTTAAAACTAATATGTAGGCCTATTTCAAATAGATGTATGCAAACCCGACGTGAATATTGACTATTGTGCTCTCTCTAGGCTAGGCCTAAACCTGAATGTGCTGAACCCGGCGAGAAAGCATGAGCTTGGCTGTGTATGATCATATCGATAATAATACTGTATTTATTAACTGGCGTGAAGTTGGTTACTTTCCATGCAGCACACTTCTGTTGTGAAGGTGCGTTTAAATATTACCTCCATGGTTGGACGAATTGTGATAGGGGCCTAGCACTCCTCGCGGTGCACAAGCTGAGCTGACCTGAATCCTCCTTATCATTAGCTGGGCCGAGGGGAAGCATAATTAGCATATTTAATTTATGCCGCGGTAATTAGCCAATCGGAAATCAAAGTTGTTATATACCTCATACACCACAAAATCGTGGTGCCTGCACTCGAAATCCTCACTGTTTTCCCAGTCCCTAATCCCAGAAAAAGTATACTATGGAACGCCATGCAAATAAGTAATATGGAACGCCATTTGTGCCAAAATCGATTTATTCTTAAGCATTTCAACTGATGAGACAAAGATTATGGACTGGAACCCAGTCTAGAGAACATAGAAAGGTACATGATTTTCAGGCTAGTATAGGCCTACAGTAAGCCTATGTACTCTACTTGTAAATAAATATAGGTCAATTTTAGTGAGAACAAAACATGTTTTAATAACTTAGATTGGTCACAAAATCAGAAGCATGATCTCAAACATCAGAACCCAGCTTTTATTGTTTAAAACTGTTGGGGCCCCATTGAATGAAGCTACGGTATTATAGTATATTTTTTTCACTACAATGTCGGGCCCCTCTTGTTGGGGACCCTCGCGCTAGCCCCCTCCCTGTCCCTCCCCCCAGCACCAGAGCGCGCTTCAGAAAACACAGTACAAGTATACCAGTTATTCTCGCAAACTTCATATCCTATCGTTTTGATAAATTTGACATTGAAATTTGCAATTACATTTTTGCACCCCATATTACTAACACCAAAAGAACAAAACCCAATGTCACCTCAGTTGTAATAAACATAACATGCTGTGTGCAGTCTTTATAGAGGCTAATGTGTTTGTAATATATAGCACTATAGGCCTAGTAATAATATGTTATTTTCAAAATTAATTTTACCGATGATGAGGTGGTGTATGGTGGTTCATGAGACTAACTTTGCTGAACAAATACATACATTTTCTGTATCTACTCAAATGTTAGTTTTGTGCACCTTAGTCCAACGTTATCAAAATGACAGTTTAATGTTTTTTAAGAATGTGTATCTTTAAAATTAACAATTTTAAATTTTCATTTGCTCCATTTTTTTCATTTTGTTCATCAATTTCCACAAATCAAATGGTATATATAGAAGTACTTCACTGGCTCCTTGTGAAAAGAAATCTGATGTAACCGACACTACATAGTGCCTAAAATTGAGGAATGTTTTCATATATTTTTATTTTAAAAATCTACAATACAAATAAACATTAATTTTTTTCCCAAAAAAAATAATTCTTTCAATAAATATTGACTGTAAATGAAATATAGTAAGATATGAACTGAAAGCTACAGTGTGAAATTGTTTTGTTACTTTTAATAAATCTGTAATAATGTTTTATATATTTTCTTTTCCCCAGAGGAGGCGATACGAAGTAAGTAATTTTTACTTTAATATTCTTTTAATTGTATGTAATGATGTAATGTTTATGTTGCTGTCAAAATTAGAAGTGTAGACATTAGAAAAAAAAAATCCACATGAAAATCATCATCATCATTATCATAATTTTTAAAAGTCCATTATTAGTCTATGCAAGCATGGGTTGGACAAAATGACATTTAATCAGAGGATGCGTAAATTACAATACATTCCTTATGTTCTGGCATTGCCACAACATGCTTTGTTAATTTAACTTAATAATTCTGAATATATAATAATGGCAGCGCTAGGATTTCCCCGATAGCAGGGCAAGAGTTTAATTATGGCGCATCTCGCCATCCGAGAGCCGTAGGCCTGAGGGGAGGGGGGTTGCGTTTAATAATAAACCGCTAGATGCTCATACAGGGCTTCTTCACCTAGGGAAGCAGTGTGTTTAGTAGGCCTAAATTTTGAAATATGATCACGCATAGATTTTCCAAAATGCATGTTTCGTAAAAACTGAGACAAGAT
Source organism: Anneissia japonica (assembly GCF_011630105.1). Lineage (NCBI taxonomy): Eukaryota > Metazoa > Echinodermata > Crinoidea > Comatulida > Comatulidae > Anneissia > Anneissia japonica. The sequence continues at coordinate 138,381 of NW_022709252.1, read as the reverse complement.
GAAAAATGATTTTGGTAAGGTAAACTGCATTACACAATTACATTGTGTTGCATGTCATCATCATCTAAAAAAACTTTTGCCATTCTACGTTATTGTAAGCCTATTTACAATATTTGAATTTATTCCCTGGTACATATTCTTTAACCCGGGCATTGTAGATCTACAATTTACCATCCAGGATTCCAGATAACAGCATACTAAAAACAAAACACTAATCATACAAACAAGGCATCAGATAATACTGTATCTGCCCTAATATTTAATAAATCAGGATAGTTCCTTAAATTCAAGGAAGGAATTTAAATATATGTACATTATCGACCTATATTATACCCTGCAGTATTTTGGTGGAAGTAAGTGGTGAAATTAAAATGAAAATACTGTTTGTCTAACTGTTGTTCAGAACAGAGCAACAATGCAAGATGAAGGGAATAATGAAGAGAAGAGAAGTAGCCTACTCTAACTGTAACTGTAATTCACATCCACACGTTTCTTGGCAAATTAGTCAACGTCAAAAATAACGCCTTGACTGGTAGAGTGTGAAAATAGTAACGCACATTATTGTTACTTTACACTATCTGGTGCTATACCATTTTAACTTTGAAGAATACAGAAAATATACATAAACAGTGATGAGTAAGCATTATAGTGAGACTATCATGAAATAGAAATACATAGTCAATCATTTTGGTATCATACATGCACTCTGAGAAATATCTACAGTATTGAACATGGTCAATTTACAGGGTACTACAGATACTATAATAGAATAGGTCTATGTCGTTGCCATTTTTATAGCGCAATCCTGGAGTGAGGATATCATGCCTTAAAGCGATCAACTGCTTGGTCCATGTTTTAAGTTTTGAACCTTGAAATTGGTGGATTCCAAGTGTCATGAGTGAATCTAATCACAATTCTACCATTGTACTCCAAAGATCACTTTTGCTGAGGCTCATTGAGCTAAAATTATGCTCACATTTTGCCGTTGATACAGGCAACATACAGGCAATGGTAGCAAGGCGATCCAACTCATAAATGGCTTCGCTCAATTTCCTTAAATAAATATCTAAATTCATCAAGGTTTTTGGATGATCTTCAACAATTTTTGACTTCAATTTTCAGCACTTCGGCCTCGCCTCCAAAGAGACGTCCAAATGCCATGAAATAGTTTTCATCAAGAAACTTTTCTGATTTCGGGTCCAATGCTGTAATTTCTCTCATTATTTCTTTATTATTGTCACCAAATCTTCTTTCCAATTCATTGATGACGCGATCAAGTACAGCAAGCACATTGCATCTGTAAGAAACGTTTTCGTCGTCGTCCTCGTCGATGTTTGCTTCTACTATATACCCCTGAAGTCTCGCAGGAGGGGCTCTTGGTCTTCGAGGTCGCATCGCTGTTTCACGCAACTTCAGCTCATCAGCCACTTCTCTGGCAATCTTCAATAACTCCTCATATCTTTCTTCGTTGTGCATTGCCGACAGATCATCGCGCAAACTTTCAACAATTTCAATTGCCTCTGTTAGGTCATTTGTTCTTTTCTGAAGATGATATGATGCGCTCTTGGCTTTATTGAGAATTTCACGCATGAAGAGTAAATATAATACAAACTCTTGATCCAGATGACCCATGTAGCCAATCGCCTCTATTACTCGGGATACACTTGAGTCATTGTCAATGACGTCTTGTAGCACTTTCAGTACAACAGTCAAACGCTGCCACACAACCATCACGTTTCCGAAATTGTACAAATTTCCATTATTTTCAGCCCCTTACTCTCTTGCTTCTGTATCCATCGCTTACGAACAGTTGGTGTTAGTGCAGTGGGAATGGTTTGGATTCCCAATCTCAAAGTTGGGGTTTCAATCCCCTCGCTGTGTATTTCACTTGTGTCCTTGGGCAAGACACTTTATCTGCATTGCTTCTCTCCACCCAGGAGTATAAATGGGTACCTGGTAGGGTTTAGTGCCAAAATGCGCTGATGTAGCTGCTGCAACTTATGGAATACTCCCCAGGGAGCTTGAGTTTGTGTTCCATAGGCGTTGACTGGGGGAAGTAATGTGAAGCGCTTAGAGGCCTTGTTGGCGTTAAGCGCTCATTATTATAAATCGTGTAGCGCTGTAACGCAGCTGCTAATGGTCTCAATGTACAGTATTTTAGCAAGTATTTGAAACTTTTAAATGATTTTAAGCCTTCGCCAAAATGGCTAAAAGCAGTTAGTTAATTTTTCGTCAATCCAAAATAGTTTTCACCTATGGCGATCGGTTAGCATCAGCCCAGTAAGGGTTGCCAGATGGGTGATACCCACGACATTTATTATCGCCTCACACCAAAAAATATCGCCACTGGCGACCGGGCAACACCGCTAATTTTCAACCCTGAGATTCTATGCGTTGGTTTGTCGCTCACAAAAACAAAGGCAATGCAAAAATAATGCATAGCATTTTAGGAACACTAAAAGAATATAAATACCCAATGTCCCTATTAGTTGCCCTCAAAAATCATATAGACAACAACTTTGCAGAAATAAGCACATTTTCTGTATCTACTCAAATGTTTGTTTTGTACACCTTAGTACTTGACAAGCTCATTGTCAAAAGAAATTTGAATTAACAGACACGGCAAATGGCAAAATGACCAAAATCAATAAATACATTTTTTCCATACATTTTTATTTTATAAAATCCAAAATACAAATAAACATTATGTTTTTAACACAAGAAAAATTATTTTAATAAATATTTTATAGATGAAATAAATATTAAAATGGGTCATTCCGTGTCAAATCAACCAGAATTCAAAAAATTTCGAATATGACCCTCTCAGATTTTGATGAAACTCCATAAAAATGATCCACTATGTGAAAAACCAACACTTGAAAAAAATTAGTGTTATAGGTTTTTGTAGTTTCTGAGATATTGACTCCTCAAAAAAGGGGCGTGGGATTGGTAATAGCTATGAAGGTCAAACTTGGTATTCTAACTTATATTCCACAATATTACACAAATATGGCATCAGATTAACTATTATCCCTTCTTTTTGGTTGGGTTTTGGGTTGGACCAGGGGCGTATATAGGGGAGGACGCAAGGGGGTGGGTGGCGCATGCCCCCTCCAATAAAAATATGCTTGGTCAAATCTGAATTAAATCTATAATAATGTTTTAAATATTATCTTTTCCCTAGCTGAAGAGATTGATTTAAAATGATTTTTAATGTATGAAATGTATGTGCTGCTTTTAAAATTAGCAATTTAATGTAATGACATCAGAAAGAAAATTGACATAAAAATGGTTAAATATAAATAGTTCCTAAATTCCAGAGAACTGAATACATTCCTCATGTTCTGGCATTACCACATTAATTTTCAAACTACAGACTACCAAACAATAGGGATATAAATCACTCAATGTAAAATGTCAGTAGCATCAGTTTAAAAACAATTCAGTAGCCAATATTTTAGGCTTCAAACATGCTTTGTCAATCTAACTTTAACAAGAAGACAATCTGAGATTACAAACCCTCGCCCTTTTGCGTTATATTTTTGCATATAGTCGATGCGCTCTATCTGCTGGTTGTTGTATTATAGGGGTGTAATATTACCAGCTATACATATCAGGTAAAATGTAGGCGAGCAGTAATGGTACACATATTACGTGGAAAATGAATCGGACGTATGGGGTTCAAATTTCCCTCTTGTTCTTTGGGGTTTTCGTTTATTATTTGTGCATTTATAGAATAATTTCTTTTCATGTTTTATTATTTTTTACTGTAATTTTTTTTTTTTGGGACTGCGGATTGTAAGATATATGGGCGTAAAATATTAAAAACATTCTAAAATCTGCATCTGCTCGAGTAAAACCTGGCCTAGCCAACCACTCAGTCGAACGATCCGCTCAGGTTAGCTCTGTCATTTGCGATAGAAAGCTATGTAAATAACATTTTAAAATCCACATCTTACTTCTGATGAGCACTAAATTCGAGGACCTAGATACAAGTAATATTGTCCATGTGTGAAATTTTGATTTGGTTAATCCGTCCAGTAGTTTTTCAGTTACTTTATGCTCCCGGAAGGACAAACACATCAGAGACAGACGGACAGACAGAGCACATTGCAATATTCTGTTCCCCCTTCGGGAGTGGGGGTGGGGAGGGGAGGGTAATCATTTTTACTGTATATCGACATGTCTTTAGTATACCAAGGCAATTCAAAAGAAGAATGATAATCTGAGGAAAGGTTTTATTGCTGGGATTAAAATTCTATGCTTCCTGTGTTCCTACATGGTTGACTGATTTCAATTGGTTTTTTCACTCAGAAAAACAAAGGCAACGCAAAATCTTCTTTTTTGCTCCAATTTTTCATTTTGTTCATCAATTTTCGTTAAGCAAATTGTATAGAAGTACTTGACAAACTTGTTGTCAAAAGAAATTTGATATAACAGACATGCAAAGTGTTAAAAATTAATAAACAAAACTTTTTCATACATTTTTTATTTATAATATCAACAATAGAAATAGAAATAAAATGATAGTCACATAATTAATTCTTTCAATAGATATTGCCTGTAGTTGAAATAAATAGTATGATATGAACTGAAGGATACAGTATGAAATTGTTTTTCTTACTTTCATTGAATCTTTATATTCTTTTCCCCAGGTAACAAGACATATATTATTTTTTCTTACAATTCTTTTTATTGCATGTTATGTAATGTATGTGTTGCTTTTAACATCATCTAATTGATGACACAATTGACATCAGGAAAAAAATAATCAACATAAAGTCATTTACATTTAAACTGATGATGCCTAAATTTCAGAGAACTGAATATACACATTCCTTTTGTTCTGGCATTACCACATGATTTTAAAACCACAGACTACCAAAAAATAGAGATTTAAATCACTCAATGTAAAATGTCAGTAGTGTCTGTTTAACCACAATTCATTAGCCAAAATTTAGACATAAAATAACATGCCTGGTCAATCAACTTAAAATAATTTTGATGGTATATAAACATATCTTTTGGCGTACCAACGCAATTCAACCAAAGAACAATCATCTCGGGTAAGGACATATCTCTGGCGTCGACATTCTTAGCCTGGGTTACAGGCCCTAATTTTGGATTGCACACTTTTTATACATAATAATATGATACCAACTAAAAGATAAAGTATGAAATTGCTTTGTTCATTTTGTTAAATCTTTAATATTGTGTTACATTATTTTTCCTCAGATAAAGAGATAACAGAAATTATTTAAGAATTATTTTTACTTTAGAATTCCTTTTATTGCATGTAATGTGTGTTCCTTTCAAATTAGTAATTTAATGACACAAATGACATCAAAATAAACTCCTCATAAAAATGGTTACATTTAAACAAAGGGTGCCTAAATTACAGAGAACTGAACATTCCTTCTGTTTTGGCATTACCACATTAAGTTTCAAACTACAAACTACCAAAATATAGGGATATAAATTACTTAATTTAAAGTCAGGCTCCGGAGAAAAAAATGTTTTTGATATGTTGTAGCACTGATTTTTCTAAGATGGAAAAAAGTTGTCTGACAAAAAACTGTGGAACGGTGAATAAGATCACAGATAATATTCTAAACATTTTCAAACACATTCAATCACGGATAATATTCTAAACATTAATTGATATGATATACAGAAAAGATAAAAACAGAGAGGGAGGGGGATTTGCCTTTTATGTAAATAATAATGGGGGTTTTACTCACTCTGTTAGATATGACCTAATGCACAATGAACTAGAAATGATTATACTTGAAATAAAAAAACCAAAAAATAAGCCCATTTTGATTATAGCCTGGTACCGCCCTCCAAATTCAGAACTCAAATTATTTGAATATGTTGAACATGTGCTTGAAAATATTGAATGTGGAAACAGAGAAATTATAATGATTGGCGATATGAATTGTGATATACTATCAGCCAATCCAACATGTTACACTCAAAGAATTAATGAAATTGCTAAAAATTTCCATTCAAAACAGTTAATTTCAGAACCGACAAGAATAACTAAAAATAGCAGAACTATCATTGATCACATTTATTCTTCATTCCTGAAAAAATATCAACTTCTGGTGTTCTGCATTTAAAGGGAATGAACGATCATTCCATTATATATGCAATAATTGGGAAAGAAGAAAAAATTAAACATAATCATAAATTTAGAATTAGTAGAACATATAAACACTTTGATGAAAACCAGTTTAAGTCAGATATGGAAAATGTACCCTGGCATGAAATTACTGTGTATTCTAATGTTGACGATGCACTAGATGATTTTGAAAATAAATTTCTAACAATAGCAAATTCACAAAATAGCCCCTGGTTAACTATTAGAAGTATTATAGCTTATGCATGAGCGTGATAGGATAAAGAAAAGAGCAAGTAAAGAAGAATCATCTCAACTATGGGATGAGTATAGATTAATAAAAAATAGAGTTAACATCAAAATAAGAAACAGCAAAAGGGAATATTTTTCAAAACAACTAAATACTAAAGATTCTAAAAAAATATGGGAGAACATACGACTTATAATACCAAAAAAAACTAAAAATACAGAAATAAATAGCTTAAAAACCAATAAAGGAATAGAAACAGATCCTTCTAAAATTGCAAATACATTAAATAACTACTTTGTAAAAGTTGGACCTAATTTAGCCGAAAATATTGAAATGAGTAACTTTTATTTAGGTATTAAAACTTATGGTTATTTCGGAAATTTCGCAAACACTTTGTTGTAGCCACAAGAGAGACGATACAACAGAACAGAACAGGAAAGATGACGTCCTTTGCCGCAATTGCAGTGATCTAGAGCCGGATACTAAATAATTTATGGGAATTTTCAGAAAGCTATCTGTATACTGTAGTGGTAAAAATGTGGAAAACAATCAGCCCACAAAATAGGCCTGGAATTCATCAAGTTGGACAAACTATGCCCAAACCCATTGGGAAGTAGGAATGGCATTCTCAGACTATAAATGCTGTACATTTGGCTTCTTCTCTAGGAGGTCCTGTTCCCCTGAAGGAACGCTGGCGCAGTGTGCGGGGCGCACGTCTGTCAAGAAAAGAAACTTCAGCCCCCCCTCCCTTCTATTAGAAATGTTCAAAGCAAAGAAGTAGTTATAAATAAACTTGTATCTGCTTATTTTTCAAACTGCATATATTCATTTTAGTAACCTCATCAGCCTCCCCCATTTCAAGATTCATAGATACACCGCTGCAAATGGGCCCCTGGATCCCTTACTGTTGCAGCCATACTTCCAGACCAGCAATGCACAAAACTAACACTAAAGCATTAGACGAATACTGGTCGATTACGGTAGTAAAATTGATTTCAAAGATTTCAAAGTTTTATAGTTAATGTCTGACAGTGGTATAACCAGATAGATGCAGTAGACTTGATATGTTATAAGTGTTGTTAGAATGCTTGCCAAATGGAAATATATCATCCATAACTAGTCTGTTGGCACGGTAGTTTCTGCTAATGCGTTATGGCTTAAGGAAGTAGCGCGCCCTCAATTTTCCTTTGCCATCCTTGTAATATTTGTGTAATATTTTAGAGAAATTGGAAATGGAACTTGTCTTCACCTTCCACATCGGGTCAATGAACATTCCAGCGATAAACAAAGGAGTTTAACTCATTTAATGAATATTCATAATTTTGTTGCCAACACAACTTATTTGCCGTTATTAGCTAGTCAATATGATTTCTATTTTTGCCCACCATGGTTTTAATGCGGTTTGTAGTGAAATGAGGGCGTGCTAGTTTTTTATATCTTCAAAACCACAGTGTTACATTTGTTGAATACTTTGGTATAATTATATCATCTGAGTTAAAGAAATATTTCTCTCTTATATGATACAAGATAACTGAGCAATTTGATCTTAAAGTTCATAATAAAAAATAGACATTTTTTCTGGATGTTAGAGGAAGAACCATACAAAATTCACAATTCACAGACAGAAGTTAATGAAACTTGCAATGCAACAGACTCCAAACAGTGTGAGGAAAATAGATAGAATGATTATGCACCTCTTAAGAGATATCCCAACAGCTTGATTATGATCACTGATCTACAACTCAGAGATTATCAGTACAAAAAATATGAAAAATTAACGCATGAGAAAGTTTCTATTTTCCAAGATTCCTGATGTAGTAAACTGTAATAAGACATGTCATAATAGTAATATAGAAAATAATATTATATAATATCTAGTGACAATAAGCAAATCATTTTTTTAATTCTCATACTTTATTGTTAATATGTTCTGTTTAATCATTAACTTGATTTTTTCAATACGTAATGAATCATATGCTATGTGTATTTTTTTTTTATATTTTAAAACCTTTATGAAAGTTTGTTTTTCAAACAAATAAACATTTTATTACCTTTTTTCTTTGTGAATTAGTTGGAGTTCCAGAAGAAGTGCGAGCTAGAGGTGAAGAAGCTTTACAGGTTTTTAACAAAGAGTTAGAAAAAGGAAAAATAACAGTTAACCATGCGCGATTAATGTTCACGGGCAAAGAGGGAGTTGGAAAATCCTGTTTAGTAAACTCTCTCCTTGGAAAACCGTAAGTTTTAGTTGGCATAGCCAACTAGTACATATCCTTTACATTAGTTAAAAACATCTATTTCTTATTTGTGGCATACATACCACAACCCTTACACCCATGTGCATATTGTGCATGTTATTGAATTAGTCACCTGTTAGATACCAAAAAAGATAACTGTATATTTTTCCTATGTGTATTTCAAATTACACAATACTTGTTCTAACTGTAGACACTATGATTGCGATTTGCATGTTCTACCAACTGATCCAAACTGAAAAATAAGGAGTGCTACAGTAAAACGTTTTAGGTGAACAATGCAAAAAAAATGAAATCAAATTTAAAATAAAGCTAGATAAAAAAAAATAATTAAAAAATTCAGTTAACATTGCTGATAGCTTGGCTAGATGCAGTTTAACAATAGCATCTTTACCAAGACAATCTGAGCTGCTACTGCTACTGCTACTTACTACTGTTGCTGCGGTTAGTTTCATTATTGTTCCTTTTCCGTTATTCAACACTGTTTCTAAAATTATTTGATTATACTTATCACATTGCTATGCAGCAACATTGATTCCGTATACCTATTATACTACCAGCTGCGACCTCTAGAGTACACTTTACATCAGCCCCGCTTTTTGAGGGTGTATATCAGGGGTGGGGGAACCTCCCCCGTCAGGGATAGCTGCCCCCATTGGGGAGAAAAAGCACAATTTGTCGGGGAGAACAAAAAATTATATGTATTTTCTACATATAAGTAGACTCTAAAATTGATTAAATAAGCCTTTGAAACCCCTAAATTATCAAAATTTTCGGGGGCTTCGCCCCTCAGGACCACTTTTCAAACCTTTTAATCAAAGCTCGACCACGCGCACTTTGCTTTCGTCGGGAAAATCTGACCCCCCTGTCGGGGACCTCGGCCCTCCTGTCGGGCAAATCCTGGCACCACCCCTGGCATATATTAGTTGTTTGAGAAACTGCCGTTGGTTAGATTATACTTGCGATATACCACTCAACTGTAGTATTCTGGTGGTATGAGATTGTGGGTTCAATTCCTGCCGGTGAGATGTGTTCATACAATTGATTGGGAACTTTTTAGTTGATAGACTATGCCTGATGCAATCTTTACATCATTGTTCTTTTATTTGAGTACTATTTCTGCCAACTTGATTTGTATTTTTTAGAAGATGGCTAGTATTTATAATAATATCTCTCAGCTATGGCATTTTAATATGTTGATCTTGTTTTTCTGATCTTCATCGCAAGACTCTACCATTATATAGATTATCTTTACCACATACTTGATTAACTTGGAACATAGGAACTAACAGTATACGGTCACTGATATTATCATATAAATATTCGCTATTAAGTGTACTTGTCAAGTTATTCTAATATATACTTTTGATTATTCTAAAATATACTTTTGATTTTCTGATTATTGCTTCAAGTATCACTATGTTGGATTGCCTTTTCTACAGATTTAATGAGGGCGAACCATCGACCAGTGGGATAGAAGTATTAACAACAATTGCTTTTGGTTGTAATGAATGGAAGGAAGCGACGGAGGACATTGAGGGTACGGCATGAAATAATCTAACATTTTAATTACGATTCTATTATTTTGGCGTGGGTTTATGAACAATAAATTAACCGAAAGTAGCAAAACCTTTTTGTATAGGTAATTCCCATAAAAAATAATTTATGACAATATAGCTCAAAGATTAAGACTAAGCATGGTTGGTGGCCACCCCCTTCTGCTCAGCCCAGTAAATACTCCCAAATCACTTAGTTTACAGATGTTCTGGCTGGTTCTTTCAGATTGTAATCGATGCAAATTAGTATATTAACATCATAATTTATGTATCACAATTTTACAGATTGTGAACGGACAAAGCAGATATTAGAAAGTACAGTAGAAGGTAAAGTT
>NW_022709252.1:109648-127012 GCF_011630105.1 Anneissia japonica | reverse complement strand
GCACTGGGCGAGCCAACCAATTAGCGTTCGTGTACGTGAAACAGCAACCATGTGCTATGCACTGGGCGAGCCAACCAATTAGCGTTCGTGTACGAAACTATGTCTACCCAGCTTCGTGTAGAAAATTAGACCAGACGAGTTCTTCCATGGTTTGCCACACGAAGCTAAGGAGGAAAGCAATAATTTTGAGCACCATCGGTAGTTGTTCATCTCACTCAGTTCACGTGGTTTTAGATTATAACAACCCGGTATTAGACTCAATCAACGTTGCTGTTTAATGAAAATACTTTGCATTATGGTTTGTTTATTGTTATAGTTTCTTGTTATATTTTTTTTTACTTATGGTTGCTCTCAAAAGGGCCGTTTGTTTTGAATATTTTCGGGGTTTTTGATGACGTCATCGTCCATACGAGGCGTACGTAAAACAGAGGGTTCGTATAACTGGGGTACGTAAAAACGAGGTTCTACTGTATAACAAATTCCCACCGGACCATATATTGCACCAACTATTCAATCGCAATACATTAAAAATCAGTTACAGTTGCATCTGTAATCTTAAGAAGAAAGTTGATGGACACAACAAAACAACTTGGTCAAATAAAACTGAACAGCCTAAGAACAGAAAATACTGTTGCAGAAAACCATAGGATGCCCTCTACCTGACCATTTTCCCAAATATATGTATTTTCAGACCAAACGTATGTTAGAACTTGTGTAAAACACATTCAAAACCAGGTATAACCACACACCTTATTTAAAAACCCAACCTAGAAATTCAACACCAAACTAAGTAAATATATATGTTATCTAAAAGGCAATAATGTATACTACATAATTACTGTAAATGGAAATTTTCTCATGCAGCCAAAGCATGTAACCCAAGCATGTAACCCAGCATCTAAATGATGTGAGTTATGTGTCTGGGGGAAGTCCTCCATGACCAAGTAGAATGACCTCATCAGAATTTGTAGACATGCAAACATGTTTCTCCTAAAAAAACTTTGTATATTAATAACACTGCCAATACAATGTAATATACAACTATAGTGCAATGTTAATATAAAACTATAGTGCAATTAATGAAATTGCTCTAAAACTGATAATGTTATTATTTACTTGTCAATTCTTAATTATTACTGATTGATATACTGATGCCTGGTATTGCTGCTTTTATTCTTCACATGCCTAGTTTTAGCATGGACCTATTAGAATCAATCTGTGTTAATTTATCTTAGTCATTAGGCAATCTGACCAGTACTGTATCATGTATGTGTGACACGAAACTAAATCGTAATAAAATGTCTAATCAAATCTAGTCTTTTGAAACAGTTTCATTTGCATTTTATATAAAATATATGCTAATCGAAACAGTAGTTTTGACTTTCTTACCTACCTTTTGCCTTTCTTAGCTCTGATTGCTCTGAATACAACACCAATTTCCTTTCTACAAATATTTAGAGTAATGAAGTAAAGTAATTCATATCTTCTTTTTTTTACAGACAGAGCATGTTGTTGCTGGAACAAAACCTAAAAGAGGTTGTTATTATTGAATGAATATTTGAAAATAGATTGATTTTTTTTCAGATTTTATCTTTGTTATGTTTATATATTGGAATACAAAACACATAATTAGCTATTGTTACATATATTAAGTAAGGTTATATAGTGCGAAATTTTACAATAATATCAACTTATTCAAAAATATACTCTATTATATATTTCATATTTTTCCTCATTTATGTTTGTTCATAATAACTACAGTTATTGCTTATAACTCTAATAAGGCCTAAAAAAAAAAATAATGTTATATTGGCGTAACACAACCGACCCTAGACATTTTTATTTAAATTTCTTGATAAAGTTTAAGTGAGCAAAGTGGGCGTGGTTGGGCATTACTCAAAATGTTTCAAATGTGGTCTTGGGTGAAAAATATGGCAATTAGGGGCTTTAATGGCTTATGTAATTGATTTTATAGGTTTCAAGGATTTTGCTGAATTTTTTTTGGGGCCTAATGCTGGCATCATGTCTGTCTTAATAGGAACAATTATTTTCAACCTAAATAATCTACTAATTTTACATACAATCATCTAGTTATTAATCTTTGGTATTATAGAAAATATAATCAATGTTCTTACATTATGGTAATTTAACAGGTCAAAAGAAGAAGAAAGATGTCAGTAAAAGAATTCAAGCCCTTCCACCTGAAACTCTAAAAAGAATTGAGCGCAGAATGAGGGGAGAAAACCCACAGCATAGTAATGAAGATATTACTTTCATTTGGGATTTTGCTGGCCAGCAGCTTTATTACATTACACATCGAGTGAGTAAACTAAAGAAATTGTATTTGATTTCAGTAAATGATCCCTCTAATACTATTTTGCTGCACTGCTTTTTTAACAAAGTCTTTTGGTGGGATGGGATTTGAAAAAAGAATTACAGAATGTAAGCATACCAAATGAAATTTAATAATAGATTGTCATTAAAAAGTGTTTCTACTGTTATCAAATTATATTTTTCTCTTAGATTTTCCTAACAAGTGAGGCCGTGTATTTGATTTTGTTCAGTTTGAAAGAAGGTATGCACAACAAGGGAAAGCGTAGATTCTCTAAAATGGTAAATTTATCTTTATTATAATTTCCTTATATTAAGTACTTAACACATTTTATATACAGTCAGTCCTGTGAATAGTCAAATACAAAATAGCATCAACATGTTTGACTTGAAAGTGAAATTGTAGAGCAAAATTATATTACTAAACTTGACTGCATTAATTTAGGACTTAACATAGACAGAGGCTTTTTGTCTCACTATCAGGTATGATCTATTACCTGTTCCTGCATATATTTGACTGCTTCTGTTTATTACTATCTTTTGTTTCATCAGATGAGACTCATTATCCCTTGTTTATACTCAGTCACTGTCCACCCTTTTGTTCTTACTGTATATATGACCACACTTTTATCCTATTTGTACATTCACCTGAAGAAGACCACTGCATGGTTGAAAGCTTGTGATATGATATAATAATTTGTTAGTCTGAAAAGTGCTGTTTGTCCTTCATTTACTGTTAAAATTGTGTGTGATTGTACAAGAACTTATTTTGCCACTTAAATGTATTGCTATGTTATTTGCAATGTAAAATTTATAAACAAATGAAACTTAACTCAATTGAAGTAAACCAATTTGGCTTATGAATTTAAAATTGACTATTATGTATTCAAATTATAGCAAATATTTGTCATTGAATGTATATAAAAACGAAGTGGCAGTATTTTACATTGTCAAATTTCTGGCATGTTTTTTCCAGTGCTGTCTTTTTTATAATGGCTGTGTGCATCTTATAAGTTTCTTCATTCTCCAGGCAAAGTATGTGATGACGTACGATATGACAAATATCCAGATTATCAAATATTGGATGAGGTTGATATATACATACGCTATCCCAGTTAAGGCACAACAGCAGCTACAAGCCAAGAAACCTCAAATTGCGGTAGTCGGTACTCACAGTGATTGCCTAGAGGGCACAAAAGAAGACAAGAAAAAGCAGGTGAATATTAATCTCTAAAATCAGTGCCAAAATAATTGATTGAAATTCTGAAAATATTGTCATTTTATTATTTTATTTTATTTAGATTGAAGAACAGTATGGAATACTATTCCAAGAGATCAGAGGCACTCCATATGAATCACACGTGGTCAGAAAAATGTATGCCATCAGTAACAAGTATGCATCACAGTGTAAGATGCTGAAAACACTTAAACAAGATGTTGGTGGTTTTCTGAAAGAAATGCCCAAAACAATCCCCCTTAAGTGGCTCAAATTCCAACAAATATTGCAGGAGAATGGTAGGACATCATTGCACATGACATATGCTAAGGTACACATTCAGTATGCATTTTCATAAAGATTTTAATACAGAAGTGACGGAATTGGGTGTGCTGTGTTACGGAGAGTAATGTGTGACCGGAAATGGTCTGCATCAGTTGGTTGTTACCATGCGCCAGTGATGTTTGAGTATATAGTACAGCAAGATGAAACTATTATTAGGCCTGATGCATGAATAAAGTTCAAAGTTTGTCAGGTAGTGAAATGATTATTGTACATTTTAAGTGCTCCCTAAATTTATAAGTGTAAGCTAAATTACGGAGATTAATTTAATTAGCGAGATATGGAGACAATTATTTCAAACTTCCATTTTTCCAAGAGGGGATGTAAATGCCGCGGTACTAATTTTCACAAAGAAATACACACAACTGGTTAGCTAACAATATGCAAATGTTACATGAACACCTGGGAAGGAAGATGCAATCACATTGTTGCCTAGCAAATGTCTGTACTGTATGGTTGGGACTGCTGATGTACTGTGTAGCGGGGGACGATGAGGCATAATAAGACTAGGCCCAGGCCTAACTAGACAGTGCAATTATATGTGATAGAAAGTAAAGTTTTGAAAGAAATAAATTAAAATAAGAAAAAAAAAACCAAATAACTAAGAATAATTCAGTTCCAGAGGTACCTTGTTTAAGTATTATACAATGCTAACAATGCGGCTCTTGTAGCCCTAGCTACTGCAAGGCATCCATGTGCAAAGCAGTGATGTTTGTTTATCCATGAAAAAAGCACACCGAGAAAGTTGACATAATCTAGTTTATGACGTATGCATGCTAACTACATTGTGAGTGTGACGTCACAAAAAAATGAATATTTTCTGATATAACCAAAATATTAATAACTACAAGGTTTATGGGCGTAAATTCCCCTAATTACACAATCTCCTTGCCATACAAATTACAGCTCCCACTGACGTCTCAGTCGAGAAATACGGGTAGCTGATGTTATTCTCGCAAATATGGCTACAAAACCATATCGAAATTTCGCGTTCCACTTTTGACCCTGAGTTTCACTTCACACTCGCTGCTGAGGGCGGCGTTCCGGGAATTCTGCGTCAAGAATTTAAAACTATCTCATTTTACATACTATAACCTACCCACTGCTTTACTACATACGCCCACAAAAATATTATCGCCCATTAATTTGAACGTCAAGCTATATTCATTTGCTATTTTTTTAGGTCTGTAAAGTTGCTACTGAATGTGGAATTTCTGTGGAGAACCTCATCCACACACTCAACTACTTGCATGATCTTGGAATCATTCTGTACTTTGAGAACAACAGGCTGCTAAAGCATGCTGTGATAACAAACCCACGGAAGTTGATTTTCATCTTGAAGAAAATCATCACCGAAGTGGAGCCTGATGTAAAGGTGAGTTGAAGTGAAAATTCTCTGTCAGACATGATTCAGTCAGTAATAATTTCAGGGGCATAATTTTCAACATTTTTTAAGAGTACAAAATATACACTTTAGGGGATGGGGGAGGGTATTCAGGGTGAACAGTGACATATTACTTGCTCTAGACAAAGCATAGTTTGTCCTTACCGTCTACCTTGCTTTGTCAGTGGCTTTTGATACCATCATATGTAAGATCTTAATTGACAGGCTTTCAAGTCTGGGTATCTCTGGGACAGCCCTTGATTGGTTCCAGTCTTACATCTCTTTTCTACAGTAGCCAGTTCACATTAAATCCTTGATTTCTTCTGATTGTAATTTAGATTTAGATGGTCCCTCAAGGATCAACTTTAGGTCCCATTCGTTTTTCTTGTGAGTACCAATCTTCTGCATCATATCTTCATCAAACACCACTGTATGTACCACATCTATACTGATGACATTCTAATTGACATCTGCTGAGAAGGTCATCCACACTGTTCATTCTTGGCTTGCCAAGATTTTGCTCTCATTAAATGCTAAGAAAACACAAAGCAAGTTAATTTATTCTAAGCGTATAAGCCTCATATCATCACTACCACCACAACCTCATTGTTGGCAACTGTGTTATCTCACCATCCTCTAACGTTTGTAACCTTGGCGTTGTATATGATGATCGCATGTCGGTGGCATCATACATAAACATCATCTCTAAATCAGTCTCATTTGGTATCCATAACCTTAAACAGATCGGGCATTTTCTTGATGAGACCACAACAGGGAAAGTTGTTCATGCTCTGATTACCTCTAAACTTGACTATTGTAATAGTGTCCTCCTTTATAGTGTGATCCTTTATATAATAAATTGCTTGCATCACACTCCATTCTGGTGAATGTAAAAAGACATTTAGGTACACTACATCTATAACCTTTCATGTTCCTACCTGCTATTTGAAGACTTGTGGAGAAAGGTCCTTTTCAGTTGTTGGCTTCTAGCTCTGGCATTCTCTTCCCCAAACCATTCAAGGGTCTCCTAATTTAATGATCTTTAAGCACCATCTCATTATTCTTATTTGACAATCTCTAATTTTCCTTCACTCCCCTGTTTTGTTTTGAAGTCACTTTTGTGTTGCTTTTCTCTTCTATCACTTTTTGTTTGCTTTTCTTTTCTACCACTTTTCTGTTTCAACCATTATTTATGTTTTTTTTCCTTATGTGTTGTTTTGGAGAATGTATACAGACAAATGTTATATGTGCTATACAAGTGCACAACCATTGGCCTTTGAAAGTGTAGGTATAAGTACTCTTATATAAAAGAATAATGATCCCATAATAACATGTTTGAACTCATCATTACTTTTCAGTGGCCTTTGATGATTGAGGATTGGAATAAACTTGAAGAGGAAGGAATCTTGGAGGAAAAGTTAGCCAGACATCTTTGGAGAGATGAGATTAGCAAAGACGAAACTTGCTTTGAGTTCTTCTTAGAAATTATGAAGCAGTTTGGACTGCTGTGCGAGCAGATCAAGGTACTGTATTGAATTCACTGAATGTGTTGCAATGACAACACAATGATTTATATATTTTTTCCCAAGTTTCATCTTAGTTTACCTTGCATATCATATATATTGCAGTATGTTTGACTATTCAAAAATGGGTATAAACATAATTGCATATGTTTTTCCCATTTTTCTTTCATGTTTATATTGTAGAATGAGGAGAGTACACATCGGTCATTTTTTGTACCCTGTCGACTGAAACGTAGCACAGACAATATGGCTATTAAGTCAGACTCAGATCAGATGGTTTCTATCTATATGGCTTCCGAGGATTTCATCCCTGATAGTATCTTCCATCCTCTAGTTGTCAGTTTGATTGGAATGGTACAAAACATGGGCTACAAAGCTAAATTAGAGTTATTTAGCAACTATGCAAACATCTGGCTAGGACATGATCACACTCTCAGCTTGGGACCAGTAGTCATTGATAACAAGCCCTCATTAAAGGTAAAATGTTATTTGATGTCATTTTTCAGTCATAATTGAAGTGATACCCGGTGAAGTTATAATATTAAATGACTGATGGATTATGATTAAATATTGTTTTTTAGAATAAAAATTATTTTAATGTATAGGTGTAATTTTTCCCTACCTGACGTGGAAATGTACCGAATACTAACAACTGCGAAAAAATCGCAAGTTGTTCTCGGGTGGGACTCGAACCCAAGATCTCCAGTACATTCCATCACGACAATAACAATTACTATCAACACTGCAGTACCCGCTGCTTACTTGGACTCAAATTCAACCCTGGCCATCAGGCGCAAGCTCGGTGGTCTAGAGGTATGATGCCAGACTAGTGATCTGGAGATCGTGGGTTCGAGTCCCACCCGAGAACAACTTGCGATTTTTTTCGCAGTTGTTTTCAAATGTACTGAGTATTCGGTACATTTCCACGTCAGGTAGGGCAAAATTACACCTATACATGTTTCTCCTGATGCAAATCCAGTTATTGTCTATTATTCCATCATGACAATAACAATTACTATCAATTATTTTAATGTTACACCTTATTTTTATTTTCAAGATTCAAGATATATTTTAATTATCATATAAAAGCAATTTTTCGGGTATTGGTTTGTTACATTGTTAAAACATATAAATATAAATATACAAGAAAAATGTCAATTTGTATTGTAATGCATAGAACTTGTGGCTACACCACTTTCTTTTTTTAAAATTCAGTAACATAATTAATTAATTTTTCAATTATCAAATTGCCATTACTAACATCAGCTTCACTCCCTCTGTATATTAAAACATAGTTTATGCAGCATATGTGAGCTGCCTGACAAAATGAGTATTGTAAAAAAATAATTAAATACTGATGTATTTAAATAGATTTCTATATAAGTATTAATTTATAGATTCTGTATTTTAATTTTAGCTGGAAATATTACGAATGTCTGTTGTTCATGAGGATGGTACAACTACGTCAACAGGTGAACCAACTCCAAGAGTTTGTATGCAGGTAATATCTTTTGACAATTAAATCTCGAAACTATATTATGAACTGTAAAATTACACAAAGTCATTATTTCAGTATTTATTGGCAAACACCTTTACGTGGTGCGTCATACATAATACATAATATAATAAAGTAACAATTTTACATACACAGAACAACAATTCAAATGAAATTTAAAAAAAACTAACAAATATTGATTGAAAAGGGAACAAAATTACAGTAAGTATTACAGAAGGGTCAAAATAAGACAAACAGTAATTAATGATATGTTTTATCATCACTACAAATAAGCATTTATTATTTGGTTATAAGGTAAAGGTATGAGAATAATCTTTAACTCGCAGCATCATTGTGCTGAATTGCATATGGGAGTGGTTTGTGACTACCAAGCTGTCGGAAAGAGGTGCTTATAGTAGCTATAAATTCACACCATTTCACAGACAGGGCTAAATAACCGTAGCAATGGGGTAAAATACCCCCTACTCTTCCAAAAGATGAACTGGGTTCTTGAAAGTGCACCCAACCCAGATGGTGCACACTGGACCTCCATTTTAAGTCCTTATCCAAGAAAACTCATACCAACTGAACTTACTTACGATTACTTATCAAAAACATAGTCTCTCAAACACACAAGTTAAATATACATATTATGATGGGCCTTCAGATATTAGATATATTATTACAGTAATAATTATAATAATTTAATTGTAAGCTACACCTAATGGATCAGACTCATCTAGTCGCTTTAAATAAGCCTTAAACTATCGTTGGGGGTATTTCTAAGTCTTGGTTTACAGTACTGTACAAGGTTGAGCTTAACTACATTCACTTAACTACAATTTGGTAAACAATTAACCCACACCGGACACCAACCTTGTATTTCTGAGTCAAGGTTTCGGGACTCAGATTACATTTTACGTTTTGCAATACAATAGAAAACTAGAAATTATAGTATAATTAACACATTATGTAATATTAGAGATGGTTTGTCTCAAAGCACCTGTGCACATTAGTAAATTTATGCACATTTTTCTTGCATAAAAGGTAGAAACATACTAAATAGACATGTAACTGGGACGGATGGAGGATTTGGCGATTGGGATTCATTAGTGTCCACATCACCTCAGCCCACCTTGGTTTTACCAGTACAATGTTCATAATGATGAAAGTAATATAACAATAAAATACAGTAATTTTTGTTTGTAATACAATTTAGGGGGGTGCGATCGCACCATTTGCACTCCCTCTGCATCCGCCCAAGTGTAACCTTGTTTAGTCTACTAACAGACCTTTTAAAACTAAGTACGGTATTTTTTAGTTCTCAAAGATATCTATGCAGTGTATTAAAAAGTTGAAATCATATACCACAATAAAGCAAAGTAATACAAATCAATCTAGTTGACCTGCTTATTGCATACTTTGGGATTTCCTTCCAGCAAATGTAAATTCTGGATGTTTAAGGATTTTATATAAGACGATGACTTGACTGAAATACAAGTTCTATCAGTGTTCTTTATTCATGGTATTATGGTCAATTCAACCATAAGAACATTTTTATAAAACATATTTTTAAAAAAAGCTGTAAAAAAATGCCCCACTTTCCACATTAGATCTTTGGAAACAGGTCTTTGAAACAAACAATTAAAATTAATATAGCCTTACAAGTATGATTATAAGATATGTAAATGAGAGAAAGTATAATTATAATTAGATTGATCAATTGTGAGAATTATAAGCTTTAAATGATTTCCTAAGTTTTTTTTTCTTTAAAGATGTATTGTTCCTTAAAAGTGACAACAAATCATAAAAAATAATTTTGCTCATTTTGCTCTAATTTATTAACTGGAGCATAGAAATTATTGAATTAAAAAAAAATGTTGAACTTTGAACTTTATAGTGATAATAAAATTAATAAAACACAGTACGTTTTCACGGTAAATATATGGTTAATTTTTTTTTTAAACATTAATCTCTACATTATGTTCAAGTTAATCATTTTTATGTTACTCCAAATTGTCAAGTTAATTTCAAAAATAATTTTTATGATTTTTTAAATATTTTGCATGGGACAATGTATTTTTAAGTGTATTTTTATAAATGTTTGTACTAGCTGTTTTTCCTTTTTATTTTAAATAAATTGTTACACTTTCATTAAGGTGTTAGAGTTTCTGAAGCAAGAGATGAAAGTGTTGACAACTGGAATGAAGCACACAGGATATGCATTCCGTGTCCTGTGCTGGAAAGACTCGAAAAAAACTCACTTCCAAGATTTGGAAGAGTGTCTGGAAAATGATTATATCCCATGCGGAAAGAAATTGATAACGACTGGCAAACTACAAAGGATGTTCAGAAATAAGAAAATACTAACAGGAAACCCGTCCTCACCAGGTATTGTTGTGGAAATGGACATGATATCGCTTTAAACAATTGAAAATCGTCTCAAAGCACTTAAAGAATATTAAGAGAACTAACCCATGAATTGTCTTGAACTAACTTGGACTAAACTGACAACCCTCTCAGATATGTCTTAGTGGCTGCTGAGGGGAGGGTGTTTATGGTCACCCAGCAGCAAGAAAAACCAATAGCTGAACAAAGGGCGGATGAGCTCCTCGAAGTCAACTGCCAACCATTAATTAGTTTAAGGAATAGGAGTAGTTTAGTCTCATTGTGATTATTGTTATTATAATTATTATTTTTATTTTATTTTATTATTATTTTATTGTTATTTGAATTTTCTCTGTAGCCCTATGTTATTTCTTTGTAAAGTGCATAGGGGCAATGTGCAATATGTGCTATATAAATATAACATTATTATTATTATTAATATTATTATTAATATTATCATAACAGTGAACAGTAATACTAGAGCAGTCACTTCAGGTAGTTCATGCCTTTGCCCATTGCCTGAATACTGAACGATATGCCTAAGCAGACCATATATGGTGGGCCATGTTTTTCTTTTATGCTTGTGTTAAAAAATTGAATTTCATTGACCTTGCCCTTTGACATTTTCTTCATCTAATTGTGATGATTTAATTGTTTTTAATTTTTTGTATAGAGTGGACTAGCAGAAAGTGGTCACGCCGGTTGCGAAAATGCACCCGATGTGGCAACCAATGGTTATCTGCAACAAAAAGTTAAAAAAGTTAAAAGTATATAAATAAAAAGAAAATTGTTTTTGTTATTTTTCCCTTTTTATTTTTATATTTGGAGTTTGGAGTAAGTGTTTGTGTGCCCTGCACTTGAAGTTCCCCCATATTTCCAATTACACTATCTAGAATAGAGTTCCATATTGGACCGAAGAGTGGATGAAGCTCCTGTCTAGCCTCCTAAATTTAGAGTTTGGCAGGCGAAGGGCATGACTGGGCATTGCTCTACTTTTACGCTAGGAACGGCGTATTTCATTGTATCTTTTGAATATTATGTACCATTCCCATAACCGAAAGGTCCACTGATTAATCTCAGATAAGAAAGTATAATACATACTCCAAGTATTGAAATACACGCCATCGTGTTGGGATTCAATATTTCGACCTTAATTATGTCATCATCAGGAATAAGGAATCTTAAAACAGGAAACATTAACAGAGTTTTGAAGTAGAGGAGGACGAAGAAAGTGGCGGAGAAAACAAATGTAGTTGGCAATAACACCCTTAATTACTTACACAGTACTACTATTAAATAGTAACTATACAAGTTCAAGTTGACTTTAAGCAGCATTAGTGCATTATTTAATTCCTGCCCACATAAATAGCATGATTTAAAGTTACTTTAGAGGTGTTAAGATTAGATTTAGCACTGCAGGATTTACAAAGGATTGACAGAACTTTAAAAAGGGGGATTGTTACAGGCTGCACAGTCTTCCCGATACTTTTTTTTATAGGGATGAATCTAATTATTTTAGGTGCTAGAAAGAAATTAAAGGGTCCAAAGATGGACGAAATTTACCAGCTATCGTTGTGGAAATGGACATGCATAGCACCTTACACAATTAAAAATCGTCTCAAAGCACTTATAGACTATTAAATAGAGAAGAGAAACTAACACATGAACTATCCTGAAACTATTAAGAAACAACTGCTTTAATATTAACATTTCATTATAATATTTCTCCAAAATATTTTTTAAAGATTTACATGACATTTAAAAGTGTAAAAAAATTAAACTTTCGGTACACTGTGAGAGAATATATTGTGTGTAAAAATGAAGAATATAATTTAAATATTACTTGAAGATTTGCATGACAAGTAAAAGTAATTAATTTTAAATTTAGCTTTAGGTAAATCAAGTGTAAAATATGTTTTTTAAGAGAAAAAATGCTAATGATTGTCTCGAAATTTCAAAGAGATTGCACAGAATGTAAGCAGGAAAAATGAAGACCCTCAAGTTGCTCCCAGCTTTAGTGATAGAGTGTTTATCATCTTATGTTATTGTTAATGTTAAACCACTTTAAAATTTAAGGTTGAATGTCATTTAGTATTAAAACGATAGAAAATCTGTATAATTTGGTCCTAATCCTAACATTCGTAGATACTATATTTGATCTGTTAATAATAATATTGGTTACAGGTCCTTCAGTGGAAACCGCAGGTGTCAGCAATTTAGAGACAGCGCAACCAGGTTGGTGTTTTTCTTTTAAAATACTGTATACTTATTTTATTGTTAATTTTAATTTGCTTTTAACACTCAGTGCTTGAGTGTCATTTAGTATTAATAGAATATTAAAACTGTACAATTTGGTCCTAATCCTAACATTCTTGGATACTATATCTGATCTGTTATTAATTTATTGATTACAGGTCCTTCAATGGAAACCTCAGATGTCAGGAATTCAGAGAAAGCGCAGCCAGGTTGGTGTTTGAGCCACTGTTCTAGATATTCTGAGTAAATCTGTCTCATTATTTTCATTTCACCAGGCATACTCTTATCTTTGCTTCAGATGGAAATCTAGGTTATGTGGATGATATGCACCTATCTGCTATTGCCGAAGGCATGGGACTTGAATGGAAACAACTGGGCCTCAGGCTAGGTCTCAGTTGGAACAAGATTCAACAAATATGTAGTGATAACAGATTATTGTTCGACCGCATAATGGAATTGCTGACAGAATGGAGAAAACAACAGAACTATGAGAAAAACCAAGTTGAGATAATGTGCAACGCTTTGAAGGATAAGGGACTCACTGAGCTTGCTAACAAGGTCTTTGGCTCACAAACATCAGAGGATCAATCATCCCATGCGAAAACCAGTACAGATCATCCTAGTGGAGAATTACATCGAACGAAGCAGGAACACGATGGTCAGTAATTCATAATTGTTGCTGAAATTATATGATGATGATGATAGAGATGATATAATAGGAATATAAATGAATAGCCTTTAACCTTTTAACCTTTAATACAGTAATATTAATGCATGTCTTTAACCAGTACCGCTCGTCTATATTATTGTGTGGAAATATTTCTTATTGTGAATGTTTGGTTTATTGGGGAAGGCACATTGCAATACCTTCTTCCCCCTTTGGGAGGGGGGGTGGAGGCGAGGGTAATAATATTGACTGTATACTGTATATTGACATGTCTTTAGTATACCAAGGCGATTGAACAGAATAATTATAATCTCATGAAAGATTTTATTGCTGGGATTAACATTCTATGCATTCTGTGTTCCTACATAGTTGACTGATTTCAATCAGGTTTTTCGCTCAGAAAAACAAAGGCAACGAAAAATCTTCTTTTTGCTCCAATTTTCATTTTTTCATACATTTTTTTATTTATAAAATCAACAATGAAATAGAAATAAAATAATAGTCACAAAAAAATTCTTTCAATAGATATTGTCTGACCTAAGATCCAACTTAGTATATAAATTTAGTTGTGGGGGCTGTAATGCCACTTACATTGGTGAAACGTCTCAGATCAGGGAACACTCAGATAAAATTCAAACATATTCAAACATGTAAATAGCAATCCAAAGTGTAAATCTAATTCAAACAGAGAAAGCTTTAAAATCCTAGATCAGGCCGATAGCAGTTTCCAGCTTATAATTAAAGAGGCCGCTCCATATTAAAGTCAGGCTCCAGAGGAAAAAAAAATTTTGACATGTTGTAGAACTGATTTTTCTAAGACAGAAAAAAGTTGTTTGACGAAAAACTGGGGAACGGTGAATGAGATACAGATTTTTTAATATTTAAAAACTGGGGGAAAAAGGGGCGTAACTGCCCATTTTTACACCTTATTCCCCCAGTTTTTAAATATTAAAAAATCTGTATCTCATTTACCGTTCCCCAGTTTTTCGTCGAACAACTTTTTTCTGTCTTAGAAAAATCAGTTCTACAACATATCAAAAAATGCCACCACCCTCAATGCGTCAATATGCTTATGGTACTATTATTATTTGTCAGCAGACAGATGATTATGTTGTATTAATCCTATCACAATTGAACTCCAGGTTAAAACGATCAAAATGCCATTTTAATTTCATATATATATATATATATCAGGGCCGGCGGAACGTTTTTCAAAGTGGGGGCCCCCACTTATAAGCAGGCGCGTAACAAGTGTGGGTCGGGGGGTAGGGGGCAAAGGTAATAATTTTCCCGGTTAGTAATTTATGACTTGGTGTGATACCCCCCCATATAGAAAACAATACGACATAGGGCTTATTTTATTATTAATATAGGCCACACACGTGTGTTTGAAACTAAATATAAGCATTTTCATTGTGGTTTTATTTATTACAATTCATAGGCCTATTCTTTCACCATCATTACACATTGAGGCCCTTCTTTTAGCTAAAACGATCTATCTTAAATTTTCTTTCTCAAGTTTGGGAATATTATGTTTTTAAATAACTTAGAAGGCAAAGGAGGGCAAGCACAAGCTTTAACGCTAACAAATGCGCGCACAAATTTTTTGTTTTTTTAATTCTAATTTCGTCGGAATTGATCAAAACTCCCTAAAATGTGCAATTTTTAGAGGAAATTGGCCTACCTCAACAAGAAATGCTCTTATGTTATATATGGCCACACTCGTTTTTTTAAACTGAATATAAGCATTTTCCTTATGGCTTTATTTATTACAAACATGTATTCCTTCAACATCATTACACATTGAGGCCCTTCTTTTAGGTACAACGATCTATCTTAAATTTTCTTTCTTGAGTTTGGGACTATGTGTTATAACTTAGAAGGCAAGGGGAGCAGGCACAAGCTTCAACATTAAGAAATGCGTGCGAAAATTTTTTGTTTTTTTAATTCTAATTTCGTCGGAATTGATCAAAACTCCCTAAAATGTGCAATTTTTAGAGGAGATTGGCCTACCTCAACAAAATATGCGATATAAAATTTGAGATTTTCAGGCACTTTCCCGGGTGAAAATGGCATTCAATGGGGAAAGACTTTCCACAGATGGATATTTTCCCCTTGTCCCTCGGTGGTTACGCCACTGCGGAGAATACCTGGGGGCTTAGATCAAATGCGCTATGGACACTTTTTGAAGTGGAGAAAGGGTTGCAGGCCGGGGTATTGTGGTATCTGTTCATTATATCCTTTTATTCTTGTCTTTACCTCTCCTTTTCTTTTCCTTTTTCCTTTCTTTTTCTTTTCCCTTCTTTCTCTTTCCCTCCCTCTCCCCTCTTCCTTTTCTCTTCTTACCCAGCCCGGTACGACGGCTTGGTCAGCCCGGTAAAAACCGTCAGGGGGGACAGTCTGCCCCCCTGCCCCGCCTGTTATGCCACTGCTTATAAGATGAATGGGAATATGAATTATGCAGATCTGGAATCAAATCTAGGTGGTGGGGTCAACATTCCTCCCCCGGGAATATTTCGATTTCTAGATGGCGAGAAATGAGCTTTCCCGACTTCTGAGGTGTCTTTTAATTACTTTTATGTTCTTCAAAATTCAAGGTTTTCCCATCTTGAAAATGATCAGGTAATTTGTTCCCATTGTTATTACAGTATATAGGGCTTATGTGTGTATACATAAATAACAATTTAAAAAAAATGAGTAGTTGCATACAAATTTTCCATGAATCGATGAATCCCAAAAAGAAAGGGGGGTCCGGGGGTTCTTCCCCAGGAAAAGTTTGATTCCTAGAAGGAGGGAAATGAGCTTTCCCGACTTCTGAGGTGTCTTTTAAATTAAAGTCATTAAAAAATACTTCAGAAGTCGGGAAATCTCATTGTCCACCATTTAGAAATCAATATTTTCCCGGGAAGAACTCGAACCTCCCTTTCTCTGGGTTCATTGATTCATTATAATAATTTTCAATAGGGGAACACCTTGAATTTTGAAGAACTTTAAAGTAATTAAGTTCTTCAAAATTCAAGGTTTTCCACTCTTGAAATGGTCAGATAATTTTTTCCCATTGTTATTACAGTAAATAGGCCTTATGTGTGTATACAAACATAAAAAAACATTGAGTAAGTTGCATACGTAGTTTTCCATGAACCGATAAATCCCAAAAAGAAAGGGGGGGGGGATGGGAGGTCCTGTGATTCTTCCACGGGAAAATTTTGATTCCTAGGTGGCGGGAAATGAGCTTTTCCGACTTCTGTTGTGTCTTTTAATGACTTTTAAATTCTTCAAAATTGAATGATGATTCAAATCAAATGATTCAATTAATCAATGAACTCCAAAGATTAAAGGGGTCCGGGTTTCCCCGGGAAAATTTCGGTAGATGAGCTTACCTGACTTCTGAAATGTCTTTTAATGACTTTTAAAGTTCTTCAAAATTCAAGGTTTTCCCCTCTTAAAAAGGTCAGGTAAATTTTTCTCATTTTTTATTTTATGTGTGTATACATACATAAACAAATGAGTAGTTGCATGCGTATTCTTTTTTCCATGAATTGATAAATCCCAAAAAGAAAGGGGGCCGGGGGGTTCTCCCCCGGGAAAATTTTGATTCATAGATGGCGGGAATTGAGCTTTCCCGACATTTGAAGTGTGTTTTAATTCTCTGCCCCATCCTTCTCCTCCTTCTTCCCTCCTTCTTTTTTTGCATTTCCGATCATACAAAAATCTCCAGACATTATATATTTTTCGCCAAAAAGTGGGGGGGCCCGGGCCCCC
>NW_022709252.1:105982-109095 GCF_011630105.1 Anneissia japonica | reverse complement strand
ATGTCAAATGACACGGTTGGTGTATTGGAGGAACATAAGTATTTTATTGCACATGAATATTTCGCCCTGTCCTCAGAACTTTCTCAACGTGAATGAACGAAAACCATCAGCTATGAAATAACTTGTAGGTAAATCAAGAGCTATGAAATAGTAGTAAATAATAATGAAATAACAATAAGACAATGTTGGGGGTAATTAGTTATTTGTGACCACTAGCAAAACCTAGATCTCTGTTAAGTCCCTTAGTATGTGATTCAATACGGAGGATCCATCGTAACTCCATGCAACTCCTATCCTTAGTTGATTTGTTGTCACTGCCTATGATGATGAAACGAAAATTTGAAATTGAATGCACGAATGAATTGAAATAGTTGCTCACAGGAAATCCCTTACTTTTATTTCCAATTGATTTTTTATGATTATTGAGTCTGTATCTTAGTTTAGTGCCAGTCTTTCCCATGTTATATTTATTGCAATAAATCGTATAAACCACATTAGAGTGATCACAATCTAATCTGTGGGTATGTATTGTGCAATCTGTCCCAAGTACAAGGAATAAACTATCTGTTGTAATAACAGTGCAAAGTTCTCATCTTGGTTTTAAATATGGTTTGTTACCATATTCATGGGTGGTCGATAGGAATAATTGGAAGTCAAAATCAATTTTAAATTGGGTGGCTGTCATCCAGCAGTGATGGGTGGATTGCAAAAAAGAGGCCAAAATGTAAAAGATTAGGAATATTTTTTTCTGAAATTAGTGTACAGTACTCCCTACTGAGCTTAATAATAATTACTTGGAAAAATTTTAAAAATGCAAAACATAATTAATGCATTGTTAAAACAAAATCTTACACCTAAAAATGTGTGTTATTATATCCCTCCTTAGATTCCAAACATTATTTCCGATATTGGTGTTTTTTTTATAACTCCATTACATGCATTAAAGAATTGTAAGCTACTATTTTAAATTTCTCTTTGGAAAGAAAGAGAAAGTTGAGAATAATTGGTAAAACAAATTGAAAGCGAGTTGAAATTATTAATATACCAAGTGAAAATACATGAAATGACAAAGTTATTTGATGAGAAAATATTAACATGGAAAAGGCAATCATGTTTAGTGGTGCTTAAATGGAGTTGAGTATATAAATACAGTACCTCAATTTTACCACACATACAGTACTTTTATTTTGCCTACAAAAATGATGATCAGATCTCGATGATAACATACAACCAGATCATAAATTGTTTGATAATTGTATCAAATATAAATGTAAGACTACATTTTAATAGTTCCATTTTAAAGGAACTTGTGTAAAAGACCTTTATGATGATGATTTTCCTTTTTTCATACAAAAACATATTTAAAATAAAATTTGTATTAATGCTCTAGTAATTGAATATTTTACACTTATGCATGCTATTTCAATCACTAGTGTAATCTTAATAGAATAGATTTATATACTAGAGTAAAGTGAAGTGTTGCCAAGTAAAACTGCATAAAATGTTCTTCGAACAAAATTATTTATGCGAGTCAAGTGAAAATAATGAATAATAAAAATATAACAAATAATATGAGACACGACCCATTGTCTATATTAGTACAGCGTTGGTACCGTGTACAATAGTGTTTTGCTGCAGTGACATCTCGCTGCTGGTGACTCGCTGCTGCTGGCCGATGACTCGCTGCTGGCGAAGCGATCTGCGCATGTGTATAAAATGGTATTTATTTCTGAAAACACTATGCCAGTCTACAACAAGCGTCGCCTAAATGTAATAATTAACACGTTGAAATAGGCTAGTAAATAATTTTAACTGGGTTCGTAAATAATATTGGCCTCAAATATTGTGGCTGAGACATGAGCCGATTAAACGTAGAAATAAGAAACCTAGAAATATAGTATAAACGCTAAATAGTACTCCAGTGTCGCGACATGCGGACGTTGGTACGAGTATGTTAGTCTACAAACGTCGCCTAAAGTATTTGATTTTACCCGGCAGAACGAAAGAAGGAAACTCCGCTTTTCAGTTGTCTTAGGCGCAGGTTTTTTGACAAACAATGACCTTTCAGAGGTCAAATTGCTGTCAAGAATATGAATTGGCTGCTTCGCAGCAATAAGAAATTACAAAGCCATTAATACTGCAAACCTATAAGAAAGAAATTTGTTGAAAATATTTAATCACAATTAAGTGTTTTCAAATACGAAGTTTTTTAATATAAATTTGAATTTAAACCATTAAATAATCTATCCTAAAAACTGATGCACATGGTGATTGTGGAAATTGGAAAATATTACAAATTTGCTATTCGAACAGAATATTGTTAAACAAATAAGGGTTTCTGAAGATAAATATAGTGATTTCTGCCATTGATTTGAACTTTATGAAACAATGAATGTATGTTTGTTTTTTGCAACTATGGTGTAAAGTTACTAAAATTATCTCAGTTGTTACTAGAAAATTTATAAACTTATCAACTTGTGATATTACCTTTGAAATAAATACAGCTCTATTATGTTTCAAAAGGTCAATAGAATGATTTTAATTTTTAAAAATGAAAGATGGAACATGCATGCCTACATGTTTTTATTAATGACCTATCTTTAAGGGAAATGCAAAATTGCCAGCTTGACAGATGGAAAAATTGATACACAACTGTTTAGATAATTTGTATAGATGAATCGTATGCAACTTAGGCCTTCATGTCTTCCATTGTTATTTTCATGTCGTGTCTTGGGATTTTGCTCACTTCAGATTGAAGTAGTTCGTAGAATTCATCCTTCTCGTCATCATCATTATCATTGTTGTCAAGCACTGAAAGATAGTAGTGTTGATATGTCGTCCTGTAAATCTTAACTTCATGAGTCCAGTGTCGGCGCCAGAGGGGTGCGGAGGGTGGACACCAGACAGGTCAACCCTTCCATATGACAGAGCTCTTCGGGCAATCGGACAAAAAATATATGAAAATAAGCCCACGCAAAGCCAACACATGTCTGTCACAATTAGAGAGTGTCATTTCTGGCCTACCAGAGGTTCCTATTCTTAAAAAAATCTCATTTGGCAGTGGGAACACACTATCAACCCTTCCTTCAGCTCGGGCCTACGAGCCCAAGTCC
>NW_022709252.1:102315-103961 GCF_011630105.1 Anneissia japonica | reverse complement strand
TCTGTTCAAAGCAGGATGATTTGTTATAGTGTTTGTGTTTACATGTTTTTTCAGGTCTTTTTTCATTTGGCTCACCCAGTTATTTTTTAGTTTTCTTACTGGTTGTTTGCTTTCCGTTTTAGCTCTCCTTTTGTTTTTTTGACTGGTGTTTTTTTCCGGTAATCTAATTATATGTCCCTATCACTTTAATCTCCTGCGTTCTGAAATCAACTGTTCATCAAGCAACAAAATGTTAATGTTAATGTTTAACATTAAGATAAACAAATCTATAATGTTTGTTTTTTTTGTTAAAAATACTAAAGTGCCATCAGTGGGACCAAGTAAACCTTTAAATATAACATGTTATTTTAGGCCATTTATTAGTGTATAGTGTGGTAATCACTTAATTCTCTAACAAGTACAAATCCGTTGTAATTGCAAAAAAAAAAAATGTTGAAAAGAAATAGGTAAGCTTTACATCATGTTAATTATATAACTTATATTACAGACATATATATGGGTGAGGAAGAAGAAAAAGAGCAAGATGAGCTCTTTGTGAGTCGAGCAAGAGGTCATCAGTATGTCATGTATGAAATATGGAAAACATGCATATCTACACGTTTTTATTAATGACCTGTCTTAAAGGGAAATGCAAAATGACCAGCTTGACAGACAACAAAATTGATACGCAACTGTTTAGATAATTTTTATAGATGACTTGTACCCAAAACAAGCGCCTTGAGCACTACTGGTGAAGATGTGCACATTATAATTTTTTATTATTATTATTAATCTACATTATAACATGCATAATGGAGTAGCGTATTAATATTATTTTCTGTTATTTTTTTTAGAAATGTCAAAGATGCAGTTCAATGTTCTTAAAATGGATGTTTCAAATTGGTATGATGAAAAGGGATGTCTAACTATGTTGAAGGTGTTGTTCAGAGATAAAGTGGACAATGGGAAACTAGATGAAATAACTGAGACGATAGATTTGATGAATGAATTGGTCGTACAGGACAAGATTAGTGCAAAGGACCTTACTCTACTGCATGATACCATCAGAATAAGTGGACATACTGCTCTTCAAACGATGATTAAGAAAACACTACCATCATTCCCGGATGTAGAGGGAGGAACCGTTTCAACAAATTTCACAGCTCATCGACAAAAGCTGATGAAATTTGGGAAGATGTTGTCCAAAGCTGATGTGAAAAAGATCGATGGATTGTGCAATACACCTCGTAAAATGTACAAAGACAGTTGGAGTATGATCACTGATCTAGAAGATAAACTGGTAATCAGCAAAGAAAATATGGATGAATTTATTAAATCGTTGAAAATTCCTCATGTATTGAAGGCACTATCAGAAGATATTCACTAAAAAAGAATAGATCATTATCCTCTCGGTCATTTATTCAAATGACAACTATATAATTCATATCACAAGGTGAACCCAGACCCAGAGTTTGGATACAGGTATATATACCTTAATAATATAAAGTCACAGTTTAGATGCACGCTACAGTAAACAAGATAAATGACATATGTATTGATATATGCCTACTTACAATGATATCTTTTAAAAATAAGATGTATGAAATGATATTGACAAGGAACAAGTAAGGGGAACTAGCCTGCAAAATTAGGTGAAATAAGCTGAG
>NW_022709252.1:100638-102291 GCF_011630105.1 Anneissia japonica | reverse complement strand
CAATGGTGGGTTGGGGGGGGGGGGGGGGAAAACTGGATGGGTGCAAGCTTTTTTGAAGGAGTGTGCATCCCCTTTGCACCTCCAAGATAGACCACTGTGATATACAGTTAGAATCATGCATAGGTAGTTAAAATAAAAAGAAATTAACCGTTAAAATAAATATAAACATAAACTCAATCAAAAATAGACTCCAAGTGAGGATGTGTCTACTACTTAAATTACTCTTTACAAGTACACTGCCGTGATTCGGAAGAACGCATTATAAGCCAAAATCATAGTTTTAAGATATTGAGCAAAACGCGTTTCTTGTTAGCCTTTTGTTATGGAAATGAATTATATTGAATTTTTTGTATGAATGTACTAACTACACAACAGAAAAACATACTGATGTACTTTTTTTATATTTTTTTTCCTATAACCCAGTCAAAATAGACATACTGTAATGCGCTTTTCCAAATTAAAACAAAAGCCAATGAAGCATGAAAAATCTGATGTTGTTAGGCATTATATCCAGTTTTGCCAGCAGAATACATGCATTATTCTTTACTTAAGGACTAATGAAAAATAACAAATTAAAGTGAATTTCACCAGGACTTTAGAGGTTTAAATAACTTAAAACAAAACAAAATAGAAAGTTTCTTAAGGGTTTTTGTTTAAGCAACATTATCGCATTCACTCTCATAAAATATTTACAAAATGTTCTGATCTGATTTAGTAAATGTTGTATTTCCCCTAAAATATGGTATGGTACATGTAAAATTTAAATTAAATACTATCATTAACCACTAAAGAAAGAACAAGCAACAACACTGTTAGTAAGTTTTTACAACATATTAGTTCATTTAAATTATGAAGAATACCCGCTTTTCAATTAAATAAACAAAAAATGAATACCCAACTTCTAAACACACTTCTTCAGGCCGATTTACAAATTTCTGTTTCCTTAAATTATAAGAAAGTGTACTTATTTAAATAAAGCTACATATTTTATATGTAAATTTAGCATAGGTATTATATCTAAATTCCAAGCATCGGCTTAATTGGAAAGTCTAAGTAAACATTTGTAAGTTTGATATGTATGTATTTTATTTTGTTTGTTGAATGGTCTTAGTTATAATAATAATTATTAATACTACAGACTAAAATTTACATTACGGCCACAATTTGGTCATGGTCATATTGCAACTTATTCTTTAAAAGAGAAGAAAAATGATGAAATAGCAATGCAATGTTAAAGGAATAAGCGAAGAGCAGAACGTAAATGGCGAAAGTCTAAAACACACGCAAGTCTTCTTGCTTACCAGAAAAAGTGCATTGAGTATCATCGTGTACTGGTTGAAGAACGCACCGCCTCCATTCAGGCCCAAGTAGATATCTGTGGTCACGATCAAAAACGCCGGTTTAAGATTGCTAGAAAGCTTCTTGGTAACTGCGATGCTGATCTTTTTCCAACTGCTGAGAGCCACCTTCAGCTGGCCAATGATTTCAATGCATTCTTTATTCAGAAGGTTAAACGTCTGCGTAACAAAATCATACCAAGTGAGTCATCGCCCAGTGTTGGGCTTCCTACTTCTCCTGCTCTACAGCTTTCGAAATTTGAGAGTTTTAACTTACTGAACAATGAAGATGTTATTGACATTGTCAAGTCCATGG
>NW_022709252.1:83149-100566 GCF_011630105.1 Anneissia japonica | reverse complement strand
TACGCTCATCCACTTGTTCCCGAGCACTCAGATCAACTACAAGTTCATCAACTTTGTTTGTTCCTGGGTGCCGTTCGAAAACATATGGTGAGAGATCATTTTGTGTTGCGGCTCCAAAAATGTGGAATGCACTACCCGTTGAAGTCTGTGAATCAGCGTCAATTGAAATCTTTAAAAAGCGACTCAAAACCTTTTTATTTGCCACTTTATAGCTACTGTTTTCTTTTTTCTCTGTTTCACCTTGCTAGCTAGTGTTGTTTGTTCCAGGTTAGGAGGCACCTGATCCCAGAAAAGATCAAGATTTAACCGATGCTAACCGGAGTACATAAACACAGATCTCCGGTTGGTGGTGATGGTGTAACCCCATACTTCGGTTTGGGTGCTAGCTTGGTGTTTTTTTTTCCCGGCTTTTTTCTTTGTGTTCTTGACTTCATTATTGTCTAGCACATAGAGACCTCGTTTATTTGCACTATATAAATCCATCTATTATTATTATTATTATTATTCTTTATTAATTGTACTCTGATCAAAAACAAACTTGGTATTATACCCTATTATGCCCTTCCACCAGCTTGGGAACTAATTAAATATGCATCATTGTCTTCTGTGATTAGTTGATTGCTCACTCTTCAATGCTTGGTGGATATAATGCACTCTTCCGGATTTTTTTGCTTTGGTGGATGGATATAATGCGTAACTCTCATATTAATTTCATATTTATACACATTTTTTGGGGTATATGATCAATTCACATGATAGATTACATCCATAGGATGCTGTTATATGTTCCTAATATATAATGGACGTACAATGAACAATGTCCAGGCTTTGCTCAATTGGTAACCTTGGCATGCATGGCCATCTTTATTCGGTTCAACATGTCGTACAGGCAGCGACCAACAGGTGGCGCTATAGTGGATATCTATACACATACAACAGATGCCCCTAAGCCAAAAATCTCAAAATTCTCAAAAATGAATATAATGCGTTTTTCCGAATCACGGCAGTACAGAGATCATAGGAATGTAGTTAAATGAACAAACATGCACGCTTCTCCTTCCTAGCCCTGTGCCCTGGATGAATTACAAGTCTGCAGCGGTTAGGCCTAATTACACATTTGGCCCATAGGTCATAATGGCTCTTGCGCACGATTCAACTTGGCAAGCTATTTGTAAAAGGGTAGAAAAATGTCAACCTGACCAATATAAATAATGTGTGTTATGTTGGGCTTTATAATGGGAAGGCTACTTAAGTTAATGGTAGGAAATTCCTTTATAGATAATTTATATTGATACAAAACTCTAAATTTTAAAATGTGTATAAATATTAATATCTTATTTTATAATCTTCTAAAAATATAGGATAAACACTTCATAGTTCTTAAAACGGTTTTTCTCAAACTGGTATGACGAATGTAGATGTCTTACTATGTTGAAAGTGTTGTTCAGAGATAGTGTGCAACATGGGACACTAGCAAAATGTCTAAGACGATGGACCTGCTGAATGATTTGCTTGTACGTGGTTCAAAGGATCTGACTTTACTGTGTGATACCATCAGAGTAAATGGACATTATGGTCTTCAAACAAAGATTCAAGAAACACTATCATCATTCCTAAATGTTAAAGAAAGGAAAATTTCAACAAAATAAATCACACCTCACAGGCAAAAGCTGATGGAATTGGGGGAAAATTGACTGCAGCTGATGTGTCACAGATCGATGGATTGTATAATGAACCTAAGGAGTATACAGACAGCTGGAGTATGATCTAGAAAGCAGACTGAATATGAGAGAAGGAAATATGAAGGATTCGATTTGTTGGAAAAATTTAATCTCAGTCGGGCATTGGAGGCACTAACAGAAGGTACTGTATTATTCACTTTTATAAAAGAGAATAAATCATTATGTTGTTGGCACTTATTGTTTATTCTGTCATGAAAGCCTACGAGTTCTTCAAGTTTGTTTATCTATTAATAAACATACGTTGTGGCTGTGTTTTCCCCTTCAGTTTGAAGGCATCTACTCTATTGTACATTTCTGTTACATGTGTTTATAATACCCAGTGCGCATCATTTTGATATTATTTTTAATAATTATATATGTTTTCTTATTTATTTCATCAAAATGTTTCAACAGCTGTGACCCTAAACAACTAAACTACAGTGTAGCTTTGAAAATTGTCCAGAGGATTTTACATGTAAATCACATTTAAGAACATGATTGCAGCCCAATAAACTCCTATTTATCATTTATTATAAAATTTCAGCTGTAAATATTATAATTAGAATAATCAATTGTGAGAACATTAAGTATTCTTGTACCGGTTTTCAAAGAATTGTTCTTTAAATATATTTGTAAATGTTAAATAAATTGTTATGATTCTCATTAAGGTATTAGAGTTTCTGAGGCAAGAGATGAAAGTTTTGACGACTGGAATGAAGCATCCTGTGTTGGATTTGCTTGCAAGAAATGTATTTTCATGATTTGGAAGAGTGGAGAACATTCTATCCTGTGCGGGGAGAGATTGATAACGACAGGCAAACTACAGAGGATGTTCAAGAAAAAGAAACCAGCGACAGGAAACCCATTCTTACCAGGTATTGATATACTGCTCTAATATTAAAATTCCATTTTAATATTTTTCTGAAATATTTCTTGAAGGCTTGCATAACAAGTAAAAATGTCAAAAAATTGAACTTTTGGTACACTATTTGTAAAAAATATGGTTTTTCAGAATATAATATATGTACAATTATTGAATGACAAGTAAAACTCTTCATTTTAAAATTAAAGTTTCGGTACAGTATGTGTAAAATATGGTGTTTAGGAAAAAACAAAACACTGATTGGTTGTCTCGACGTTCCCTTGAGATTGCTCTGACCGTCATCAGGAAAATAAAGACCTTCAATTTGCTGCCAGCTTTAGTGATGCTAATGTTAATCAGCTTTAAAAGTTGATGCTTGAGTGTCATTTAGTGTAAAACAATATAAAAACTGTACAATTTTATCCTAATCATAACGTTGTTAGATACTCTATTTGATCTGTTATTAATTTATTGGTTGCAGGTCCTTCAATGGAAACCTCGGATGTCAGCAATACCGAGGCAGGGCAACCAGGTTGGTGTTTTTGTACTCGTAAAATATAGATTGTTATTGGTAATTTTAATCCACTTTTAAAAGTCAGGGCTTGAGTGTCATTTTGTATTAAAAAAATATGAAAACTGTATAATCTGATTTGGTCCTAGTCTTAACGTTTTTGGGTATTACATTTGATCTGTTAATAATGTAATGGTTACAGATACTTCAGTGGATACTGCACATGTTAGCATGAATGTAGAGACAGCGCAACCAGGTTGATGTTTCAGGCACTGTTTCACACATTATTATGAATAAATCTATTTTTCATTATTATTTTTATTTTACTAGGTATACTCTTATCTTTATTTCAGATGGAAATCTAGGTTATGTGGATGATAAGCACTTATATCTTATTGCCAAAGACATAAGACTGGAAGGCGAACAACTAGGCCACAGCCTGGGTCTCAGTTGGAGCAAGATACAACAAATATGGAGTGATAACAGACGATTGCTGGAATGCATAATAGAAATGCTTACAGAATGGAGAAAACAACAGGACTATGAGACAGATCAAGTTGAGATAATGTGCAGGGCTTTAAGATAGCAGGGACTCACCGAGCTTGCTAACAAGGTCTTTGGCTCACAAACATCAGAGGATCAATCATCCCATGTACAAGCAAGTACAGATCATCCTTGTGGAAGATTACATTGAATGAACCAGCAACATGATGGTCAGTCACTCAGTATTGATGCAGATATCATATGATGATGATGATAGAAATGATGATAGTGATACTGGATAATTATAATAAATTGTTCAGGACACATGCTTTGGAGACCAAAATGACATTTACATCATGACTATATATGGGCACATCATGACTATATATGTGCACATCATGACTACATATGGGCACATCATGACTATATATGGACACATCATGACTATATTTAGGCGTACAACAGCTTTTCGTTAAAGAAAATGTGATAATCCAGACAGAGCTTAACCTGATTTTCATAAAATAAAATCGCTACATTGTCGCTACAGTGATTTCCATGCAATGGTTGCACTGTGTAGCTGTCCCCAACAACTGACCAATCAGCATTGCCATAAACATCTGACATGCCTAAATATGGTCATGATGACATCACCTCATGACCATATATAGTCATATCATGACTATACTGTATATCAGCATAGTTTTTTTTTATAGTCTGGACAGAGCTTAAGCCTGTTTTTCATAAAATCGTTACATGCAATGGTTGTGTTGTGTAGCTGTCCCCAGCGCAATTTTGAAGGCCTCGCGACTTGACCAACCAATTAGCATTGCCAAAACGTTTATTAACGTTGATAAAGATAGCAGGAGCTATCAAAATATCCGTTGTATATATATACATATATATGTATATATATATATATATATATGTATATATATACGTATATATAAATACGTATTGTATAGTGCATTGTGTGCAGATTAGAAAGTATTTGCTTATCCCACCTACCTTTATATA
The DNA here is from genome assembly GCF_011630105.1 of Anneissia japonica. Classification (NCBI taxonomy): domain Eukaryota; kingdom Metazoa; phylum Echinodermata; class Crinoidea; order Comatulida; family Comatulidae; genus Anneissia; species Anneissia japonica. The sequence continues at coordinate 95,975 of NW_022709252.1, read as the reverse complement.
TAACGCCTGAAGTACTACTCATGACAAAAACAAACACTATATCTGTCAGGGATAATGTGTGTGTGTGTGTATATATTGTAACGAATCTCCTTCGTCTGTCAGGATAATTACACATATTTATGAGCGTCAGGGTTCGGCGGCAGTTGTACACCACCGACTTCACTAAACAGAAAGCAATCAAAAAATACAGACACAATTTGAATTCACGATCCATGTGAGGCAAGTCCGTTTTTATTTCCAAAATAACTATTCTAGTACTCACCCTTCATAGGGTCGTAGTATTCGTAAAGTAAATGTGCAACCTTGATGTAACAATGGAAGATCAATAACGGGAGTCTCTTCAGTACCGTACAAGTTTCTGGGCTATCTAGGAACCAACTGAAGTCTCCCCCATATAGTGGGCTTATTTGCATAACTTTCCCATTCCCACAAGGGCCAATCAGAGCGTGGCTTACAGCTGTCTAATTAATTGGGCTACCACCCCTAAGGGCTGTTCCAACAACTGGGGAGACATTTCGTTACAATATATATATATATATATATATACTGTATATATTTCAAAATTTCTTCGGTTTTATTTTCAGCTCAAAATTATTTCTCTCTTCTAGTTTTCTCTCTTGACTGTAAAGAGAAAAATGACTCTATGACTGTAAAGAGAAAAACAACTTAAGCTAATAGCTTAAGTTGTTTTTCTTACTTCATTGATTGATTGACTGGACATATTGCTCTTCAAACGAAGATTAAGGAAAAACTACGGTTATTCCCAGATTTAGGAGAAGGAACCATTTCAACAAATTTCAGAGCTCATCGACAAAAGCTGATGAAATTGGGGAAGAGTTTGACCCCAACTGATGTGAGGTACATTGATGGATCGTACAATGCACCTTGTAAGACGTACAAAGACAGTTGGAGTATGATCACTGATCTAGAAGACAGACTGGAAATCAGTGAAGGGAATATGGATGGATTTATTAATTTGTTAAAAATTCTTGAACTTCCTCTTGCATTGAAGGCACTGCAAACAGAAGATAATCACTAAAAGAGAATAGGTCATTATCCTATCTGCCGTTTATTCAAATGACAACTATATAATTCAAATTACAAGGTGAACCCAGACCCAGAGTTTGGATACAGGTAATATACCTTAATATATAAAGTCACAGTTTAGATACAAGCTACAGTAAACAAGATAAATGACATATGTATTGATATATGCCTACTTACCATGATATCTTTTCAAAATAAGATATATGAAATGATATTGACAAGGAACAATTAAGTAAGTGGGAACTAGCCTGCAAAATTAGGTGAAATAAGCTCAGTATATTTTAGGAAGCTTTTTCAATGGTGGGTGGGGGGAGGGGGAAACTTAATGGGTGCAAGCTTTTTTGAAGGGGTGTGTGTCCCCTTTGCACCTCCAAGATAGACCACTGTGATATACAGTTAGAATCTTGCATAGTTAGTTAAAATAAAAAGAAATTAACCGTTACAATAAATATAAACATAAAATCAATCAAAAATAGACTCTGAGTGAGGATGTATCTACTGCTTAAATTACTCTTTACAAGTACGGAGATCATAGGAGTGTAGTTAAATCAACGAACATGCACGCTTCTCCTTCCTATCCCTGTGCCCTGGATAAATTACAAGTCGGCAGCGGTTAGCCTAATTACACATTTGGCCCATAGGTCATAATGGCTCTTGCGCACGATTCAACTCGGCAAGCTATTTGTAAAAGGGTAGAAAAATGTCAACCTGACCAATATAAATAATGTGTGTTATGTTGGGATTTAGTGGGAAGGCTACTTAAGTTAATGGTAGGAAATTCACTTCCGGCATTCCCTTATAGATAATTTGTATTGATGCAAAACTCTAAATTTTAAAATGTGTATAAATATTAATATCTTATTTTATAATCTTCTAGAAATATAGGATGAACACTTTATGGTCACTCTTAAAATGGTTTTTCTCGAACTGGTATGACGAAAGCAGATGTCTTACTATGTTAAAAGTGTTGTTCAGAGATAATGTGCAACATGGGACACTAGCAAAAATATCTGAGACGATGGTCTGCTGAATGATTTGCTTGTACATGGTTCAAAGGATCTGACTTTACTGTGTGATACCCATCAAAGTAACTGGACATTATGGTCTTCAAACGAAGATTCAAGAAACACTGTCATCATTCCTAAATGTAAAAGAAAGGAAAATTTCAACAAAATATTTCACACCTCACAGGCAAAAGCTGATGGAACTGGGGGAGAATTGACTGCAGCTGATGTGTCAAAGATCGATGGATTGTATAATGAAGCTAAGGAGTATACAGACAGCTGGAGTATGATCTAGAAAGCACACTGAAAATTAGAGAAGGAAATATGAAGGATTTGATTTGTTGGAAATATTTAATCTCAGTCGGGCATTGGAGGCACTAACAGAAGGTACTGTATTATTCACTTTTATAAAAGAGAATAAATCATTATTATGTTGGCACTTATTGTTTATTCTGTCATGAAAGCCTACAAGTTCTTCAAGTTTGTTTATCTATTAATAAACATACTTTGTGGCTGTGTTTTCCCCTTCAGTTTGAAGGCATCTACTCTATTGTACATTTCTGTTACATGTGTTTATAATACCCAGTGTGCATCATTTTGATATTATTTTTAATAATTATATATGTTTTCTTATTTATTTCATCAAAATGTTTCAACAGCTGTGACCCTAAACAACTAAACTACAGTGTAGCTTTGAAAATTGTCCAGAGGATTTTACATGTAAATCACTTTTAAGAACATGATTACAGCCCATTAAACTCCTATTTATCATTTATTATAAAACTTCAGCTGTAAATATTATAATTGGAATAATCAATTGTGAGAACATTAAGCATTCTTGTACCGGTTTTCAAAGAATTGTTCTTTAAATATATTTATAAATGTTAAATAAATTGTTATGATTCTCATTAGGTTTTAGAGTTTCTGAGGCAAGAGATGAAAGTTTTGACCACTGGAATGAAGCATCCTGTGTTGGATGGGCTCGCAAGAAATGCATTTTCATGATTTGGAAGAGTGGAGAACATTCTATCCTGTGCGGAGAGAGATTGATAACGACAGGCAAACTACATTGGTAGAGCGAGTGACGCCGCTCTGAGCTCCGGCTCTTTAGTTTAACATTTTGCCCACTTCCTTGATGAGCTTTTACATTAAATGTGGATTCTAAATGAAGGAAAATATATTTAATATTGCTACTTTCAATGTTAGAGGATTAGGCGACAAATTCAAGAGACATCAACTAGCAACATATATAACAAATTATAAGGTGGACGTAGGCTGCCTTCAAGAAACTAAACTCACGGAGACGATTGACGAATACGTACACGAATGCCGATCCATCAATCTAGGCACTAAGGTTAAGTATTATGGATGTGGCTTCATTATTCACAAGCGATGGGCACCAAGTATTTCTAAATTTTGGAAAGTTTCAGACCGAATATCAGTTTTACAACTTAAAACGAAGGAGAACAAGTTTATTACTTTAATTAATGTCTATGCACCCACCATTAACCGGGCAGAAAAATACCCGGCCGAACGTGAACGTATGTACAAGGAATTAGATTAACTCGTAAGTAAATTTGCAAATAAGACATTTCTTCTAATATGCGGAGATTTTAATTCAAAAATTGGCAAGAAACATTTAGATGAAGAAAAATGTATCGGAAATTATTCAAAAAGATTTCGTAATGATAATGGGGATGCCCTAATTGATTTTTGTGAAAATAACAATCTATTTATCACAAATAGCGCTTTTCAACACCCTGCAAGACACATCACAACTTGGGCATATCAACGGAAAAACAAAAATGGACAATGAATTAATATTTACAACCAGATAGACTTTATTATTTGTAAAACAAGGTGCAAAAAACACTACCTTGTAACTCTAGATCATACGGAGGTACACAAGTAATAAGCGATCATAGAATCGTAATAACAACACTTACATTGACTTGGCATAACATTAAACGACAACGAAACTCAAACAATAGTAGGCAATTTGCATGTGAAAAACTGGCGGATAAAGACAAACGAAAGAAGTATGTGGACGATTTTATTAAAAACACAACAGATAACAGAATACCTGATCGACCCAATAGAGCATGGGAACATATAAGAAAAGTGATTAAAAGAGCTGCAGAAAATTCTATTGGTTTCAAACAAATAAATCAAAACAACAATAGAAAATTACGACGAAGAAATTCAAGATCTATCCATTAAACAGAAAAGCATACGGTTAAGGATTACAAACTGCAAAACAGACGACGAACGAAATATTCTTAAAAAAGAAAGAAACAAGGTACTACATGAAATCCAACACTGAACAAGTGAAAATAGAAACAATGAACTTGACGCTAAAAGTTATGACATTGACCAAGCCGTTAACGGCGCCAGAATGTTTAGAGCGGTAAAAGAACTTTATAGAAAAAAATACGAAATTCCAAAAGTCGTAGATGACAGCGGAAAATTTATTGGAAACGATCAGGAAACTGCTAGGGCCATTGGTAAACTTTTTAAAAGTAAATTCTTCAACATAAATGGTCCGATCATCGCACCATTCGAAGGACAAGGAAGGCCTCTTATAAATGAATAACAAAATCCGAAGTTTACAAAAGTTTGAAAAAACTAAACAATAATCGCTCAGCTGGAGAAGATGAATTAAAGGGTGAACTATAAAAATATGGTGCAGATGTTCTGTCGCCTATTATAGTAAACATTTTCAATAATATTTTCATAATGCATGAACCTATTGATATAAATAAAGGTATCCTCGTCGCACTACAAAAACCTGGTAAGGAAAAGGGTCTGATGAAAAATCTCAGACCAGTCATATTACTCAACACCATCAGAAAATGCATGTCACTGATTGTGCTAGAAAGAATCCGCCACAAAATTGACAGCTACCTACCAACAAGTCAAAGTGGATTCCGACCTGGACGCAGCACAAGCGACGTAGTTCTGACTTATAAATGAATGATTGCCAAAGCATCAAGATACAATCTTGAATTCCACATCACTGGGATTGATATGACGAGTGCATTCGATACCATTAACAGGGACACACTTTTACAAGTACTGAATGGGATTATTAATGAAGACGAACTTCGGATAATAAGATTTTTGCTAAGCCATAAACAGGGCTCAACTTAAACTTACGAAGGACTTTAGACAACGTATATTTTGACACGAATACTGGAGTACCACAAGGGGACAGTCTTAGCCCAGTGCTCTTCACGGTGTACCTTGAACACGGCTTAAGGGGAATAAGGGAGAGAAGTAATGATCATATTCCAAATGAGATCTCGTATGCGGATGATGTCGATTTCATCAGCCTAAACGAGAAGGCTAATGTAGACCTTATTGGAGCTCACCTAATTTCGTTTAATCTTAAACAAAGATAAAACAGAATACATAGTAATTAAACGAGAAGAACTGGTCAAAGAGAACTGGAGACTAACAAAAAAGTTAGGGTCCCTTCTTGGAGACAAAGAAGATATCACCAGAAGGAAACAACTTGCTGTGAACACAATGAACAAAAAGACAGCACTCTGGAACAGAAAAGAAAAAATTAGATTAAAAACAAGACCGAGGTTGTACAACTCACTAGTGAAACCGGTGCTTTTATACAATAGTAATACATGGGCCTTAACGAAAGATGATGAACTAAAGCTAAACACTTTCCATCGTAAGCAACTCCGAAAGATTATTGGACTGAAATATCCACATAGAATATCAAATAAACACCTTTATGATAGATGTACGGCGAGACCCATGTCACTAGAAATTTTAGAATCGAGATGGCGATTATTTGGCCACATCCTGAGACAAAACACAAACAATCCTACAAACCTGGCAATCGACTTCTACTTCACCGAGACCAATGACAGAAAATTCAGGGGACGTCCAAGGACTACAATAATCACAACTCTCCATAACGACCTATAGTAAGATCCAGTCTACCAATACTCAATATCCTGCTCAACTAAAAATTTAAAATGATATGGAGAAATTAAAATTACTGGCACAAAACAGACACATTTGGAAAGGGCTCATCGAGGAACTAAGTAAAGCGGCCGAAGCGGAACTGAAATCGGACTTTTCGGCGATACGGCGATGATGAGGATGATGATGAGGCAAACTACAGAGGATGTTCAAGAAAAAGAAACCAGTGACAGAAAACCCATTCTTACCAGGTATTGATATACTGCTCTAATATTAAAATTCCATTTTAATATTTTTCTGAAATATTTCTTGAAGGTTTGCATAACAAGTAAAAATTTAAAAAAATTGAACTTTTGGTACACTATTTGTAAAAAAATATGGTTTTTCAGAATATAATATATGTACAATTATTGAATGACAAGTAAAACTCTTCATTTTAAAATTAAAGTTTCAGTACAGTATGTGTAAAATATGGTGTTTAGGAAAAAACAAAACACTTGATTGGTTGTCTCGACGTTCCCTTGAGATTGCTCTGACCGTCATCAGGAAAATAAAGACCTTCAATTTGCTGCCAGCTTTAGTGATGTTAATGTTAATCAGCTTTAAAAGTTGATGCTTGAGTGTCATTTAGTGTAAAACAATATAAAAACTGTACAATTTTATCCTAATCATAACGTTGTTAGATACTCTATTTGATCTGTTATTAATTTATTGGTTACAGGTCCTTCAATGGAAACCTCGGATGTCAGCAATACCGAGGCAGGGCAACCAGGTTGGTGTTTTTGTACTCGTAAAATATAGATTGTTATTGGTAATTTTAATCCACTTTTAAAAGTCAGGGCTTGAGTGTCATTTTGTATTTAAAAAATATGAAAAATGTATAATCTTGATTTGGTCCTATCAATGACCTATCTTAAAGGGAAATGCAAAATGACCAACGTTTTTGGGTATTACATTTGATCTGTTAATAATGTAATGGTTTACAGATCCTTCAGTGGATACTGCACATGTCAGCATAAATATAGAGACAGCACAACCAGGCTGATGTTACAGGCACTGTTTCACACATTATTATGAATAAATCTATTTTTCATTATTATTTTTATTTTACTAGGTATACTCTTATCTTTATTTCAGATAGAAATCTAGGTTATGTGGATGATAAGCACTTATATCTTATTGCCAAAGACATGAGACTGGAAGGCGAACAACTAGGCCGCAGCCTGGGTCTCAGTTGGAGCAAGATACAACAAATATGGAGTGATAACAGACGATTGCTGGAATGCATAATGGAAATGCTGACAGAATGGAGAAAACAACAGGACTATGAGACAAATCAAGTTGAGATAATGTGCATTGCTTTAAAAGAGCAGGCACTCACCGAGCTTGCTAACAAGGTCTTTGGCTCACAAACATCAGAGGATCAATCATCCCATGTACAAGCAAGTACAGATCATCCTTGTGGAAGATTACATTGAATGAACCAGCAACATGATGGTCAGTCACTCACTATTGATGCAGATATCATATGATGATGATAAAAATGATGATAGTGATACTGGATAATTATAATAAATTGTTTTAATTCTTGTTTTCGTTAAATCAGTAATAACTTGAGCAGTATCTCTCCATAGTGCATTTCACTGTTCTGTGCTTGAATACTGAATATGCAGGCCATGTTTGATGGGCGATTCAGTTATTTTCTGTCCTGCGGTACCTGAATACTGAATAATTCACAGGCCGTGCACGATGGGGCATTTCATTAACTCAATATTTTCTACCATTTTACTAAAGGTCATGATAATTCTTTGAATATTTTTTGTGTAATCTTGCTAATAGATAGCGGTGAATACATGATAACATTAGATCCTTTGGCGGAGGTAAAAACAATAGTAATACCTCTTATTAGGTTTACAGTACTAATATTAGATATTAACAGCTTTCATTCTGTCTCAGGTTGCTTGGCTGATACTGACCTTAAGTTCATTGCTGGAAGACTTGACAATGACTGGAAACATTTAAGCACCTACCTTCAAATGAAGAGCTATGAATAAATCAAATTGCAAGAATATTTTCAGGACACATGCTTTGGAGACCAAAATGACATTACATCATGACTATATATGGGCACATCATGACTATATATGGGCTCATCATGACTATATAATATGGGCACATCATGACTATATGGACACATCATGACTATATATAGGCACATCATGACCATATATAGGCACATGACTATATATGGGCACATCATGACTATATATGGGCACATTATGACTACATATGGGCACATCATGACTATATATGGGCTCATCATGACTATATATGGGCACTTCATGACTATATATAGGTACATCATGACTATATATGGCCGTCCAACAGCTTTTCATTAAAGAAAATGTGATAATCTGGACAGAGCTTAAGCCTGATTTTCATAAAATATATATCGCTATATTGTCGCTACAGTGATTTCCATGCAATGGTTGTACTGTGTAGCTGTCTCCAACAACTGACCAATCAGCATTGCCAAAAACATCTGACATTCCTAAATATGGTCATGATGACATCACATGACCATATATAGTGATATCATGACTATACTGTATATCAGCACGCTGTACAATAGTTTCTTTCTCAAAGAATATTTGACAGTCTGGACAGAGCTTAAGCCTGTTTTTCATAAAATCGCTACATTGTCGCTACATGCAATGGTTGTGCTGTGTAGCTGTCCCCAGCGCAATTTCGAAGGGCTCGCGACTTGACCGACCAATCAGCATTGCCAAAACGTTTATTAATGTTGATAAAGATAGCAGGAGCTATCGAAATATCCGTTGTGTACATATAGTAGTGGGCCAGCTAAATGCAAAACAGCAATGGTACTATCTCAATAGAGTGCTCAACAAAACAAATGTTAAGGAGCTATAATAAGTTAAATCAATCTGCATACAACATTGTTTCGTCCTTAAGGACTCATCAGTGCAGCTCAGATAAATTTGAGATTGAACCTTAGATACAATACCTTATATATATATATATATATACGTATTGTATAGTGCATTGTGTGCAGATTAGAAAGTATTTGCTTATCCCACCTACCTTTACATATAACGCCTGAAGTACTACTCACGACAAAAACAAACACTATATCCCTGTCAGGGATAATGTGTGTGTGTATATATTTCAAAATTTCTTCGGTTTAATTTCAGCTCAAAATTATTTCTCTCTTCTAGTTTTTATTTTAGCTTAAGTTGTTTTTCTTACTTGATTGATTGATTGACTGCGCCACATTCATGTGTGCTGCCACTGTTGTAAAAATGATGTAAAATAAATATTATTATGCTCTTTAAAGGTTTAGATTGGAATAGCTGAGTACTAATACCTTTGTAAAGTTTTGAATTCTGGTAAATAGTTTCTGATTGGTTAGTTCCCCATTCTTACTAGCCAATCAAGTGATGTAGTCAAATTAGGCAAGTTAGTTTTGAATGAGGGGATTTTCTTTGAAATGCTTTGTTTGTTTAAGATATTTTTTTTTTGTGAAATATATATTTTAAAATTTGCATTCATTTATCCAACTTGTTTTTGGATAGGTTTGTTTCAAATAATAGGAGATTCTAAACTTCAGTTTGTATTGTTGTTCTTTTCTGTGCCTTTTAGTTGTTTAATTTACAGATCAAACTTGACAATTTTTGAAGTGTAATGACACAATTTTTTGAATTCAAGTTTGTAGATATATAGGTACCTTTTACAAGAAAAAGGGCATTTATTCAGAAACTATTTTCAAAATGGTTATTATGCATGACTGTATATTGTAAAGGAAATGGTACAGCTTATTAGAATAGAGGAAGGGTGTTTGCCTAATCAGTGGAAGTCCCTAGATGGGCTCTGGTTAGATAATTAGATCAGTGTCATGTAATGATCATATGCTAGACACAGAAGCCAATAAAAGAAGTCGAACTATGAGAAGTTATGACTTGATCTCCCTGTGTTTAAAGTAGACGACCTATTGTATAACTTACTTTGGAATATTATATATAGGGTTTTTTTTCTAAATTATAGTAATTTATCAATTTAAGTTAAGTAAACTAGATTGTGTAAGTGATTTTAAATTTCTACTTTCGGCTCAAACTTCAGGAAGTCCCGTTTTAATTTTATGTGAACAAAATAATTGGCAAAATTAGTTATAGGATATACTGTATATATTTTTATATGGTAATTTTGATGAATTGTGTATGTTTTGATATTTAGAATTTATATTTTTCGACAGCAAATACTAACACCTTACTTTTAATAGCTATTGTTTAGTCCTTGTGTAATTTTAAAGTATACAGCAATCATTTTTTAATGTATTCATATGTTTTTATATTGTAATGCAATGAAATTCAGGCATGCCCTGTTGATTGTAAATTATATGCCAAAATAATGAACAATTAGAGACCAGAGGGCATTGGAGGACACATGGTAATGAGACTCTCCACCCCTCACACTGTATGAACATTGTAGCAGTGGTAGTTTTAAGATTCATATAGCACTGCAATTTGTCTGACAGGCAGTCTTCAATGTTTTTCAAATACAAAAGAGTGAACAGTAATGCTCTGGTCAGGGGGAAATGCATCCTGATGAAAACATGGGTAATTTTTAAAATTTGTAAATACATGCTGCCACCAAAATACTGTAAAAAGAACAAAACATATGCATAATTTGTATACTGTATTTTAATATACAAACCAGGTTGGTAGAGCTGGTAGAATCCTACTCCAACTTAAGTACAGTTAAGATATACAGTGGCAGATTGAAGGAGGGGCCTAGCTGGCCCAAAGCCCCCCTTAAATATTTTAAAAATTTAAAGAAAATGGAGAAATAAGGAAAATTATATTTTAAGTCGGAGAGTGCCATTTTCGATCATCGAAAGGCACCACAATCATAGATTTTCTCACGTTAAGCCCCGGCCAGCCGTAGTGGGACTGGTGTGTACAGACCCAAAACCTGTGAAAGCCCCTTCCTGGGCCCCTTTTATTTCAAATTTCTGGATCTGCCACTAATATATGTTTTGTTTTTATGTATATATCTTTTTGTTCTGTTGTTCATTCTTAAAGATCTTGCTTGCTTTGAATACCCCTTTTCCATTTATCATTGTGTATTGTTACTTAATTATTTTGAATTTGAATATCAAAATGTATTCATTCCATTTTTTATGCAGTTGTACATATTCATTTGGACCAGGATTTTTCTAGTGATGCGTAAGTGGTTGGGGCCAGGACACTTTAAAGCCACTCAAAGGAGGTCCAGGGGGAGATTCCCTTGAAACTGATAATTTAGGAATTAAATTTTTTTAATTAGTTTCCGTTTTTAAATTACACAGTGTTTTTTTTTTTTTTTCAACGAAATTGTGATTTTTCTTCCAGGCCCACCCACTTGTGCCACCACTCGTATTTATATACAGTATTCAAATTGTAGGCCAGTGTAGTATCGATTATGTTTCAGTTATTGTTCATTCTTAGTCCTGCTCATTAATGTGTAACCAAAATAGTTTTTAAGCTCTTGTTATCTGTTTGGAAATAAAGCCCCCACGCATCCCTGGATACGCCACTGCACTAACATCATATTTACACAAAGTTTATAAATTATCCAACCGACTTGCTTATCAAAATATGACATCACAGTGTATAGTTTAAGTTAAATTAATTAAAATTGAAATAAATTCATCAAAGTACATAAATGAGTAGTTGATCAGATTTAGTGTGCTCTTACCAATTACCAGATGCGAGTAATTAAAAGGAGAATAAAGCACCAATCAGCAAGGCTTACAGATTCAAAAAATGCTACACAAATCTGGCATTATCACCCATGGAATCCAAATAGACCACATACGCGAAACTTAGACGGCAAGTTCTTTCACAAAGACGAAGTTGTGTTTAAAGAAAAACATAAAATAAACGCACTCTGTAACTGCTGTTCCCATCGCAGTCGGAGACGCCCCGATTCATTTGACCATAACTTCACATCATCCGAATATCGGCGTTCAAAAAAAGAACATCGCATCATCCAGGTAAGAGAGGGCCAGCGTAAATGATTCAGGATAGGTAGTGCGGTTTAAATATAAAACATGTTTATAAAGTTTACTAGGCATAATTATATAAAACAATATCAGGGGCGGATCCACAGAATTTCTCACGGGGGACCACGATATGAAGTTCTCACCACCACGCCCACCTCAGCCCCAAGATGGTTGGTGTAAATAAGTGGCAAATAATCGAACTCTCCTTTCACCCCACTGCTGGATCGCCAATGAACTCATGGGTACATTCCTTTTTTCCTTTTTCATCTTTTTAATTCAAATTTTTCTCCCTCTTTTTAATTTTTTTAGGCTTGACTGACTGGGGTTGGGGGAGACACGGGCCCTCATTCCCCCTCCCCACTGACCGCCACTGATTATGTTCTGTTAATGAGCACTTATACTTATTGTGTTCTGAAAGGTATGTACCCGGTGTTTGGAGTGACGTTTTTGATCTAGGCTGGCTGCATGAAGCTCAGAATAGTTTCTCTTTCGATACTTGGTGTTATGAGTGGGGATTACTGGACGACAGCCTTGGCAACTTCCTCGGTGATACACGATCATGCCCCTGTACCTTGCAGCAGGCGTTAGCCGACATAAGTCGATACACCTTACACTCGGCCTGTGATCTTCCAAGCAATTATGTTTACGGTTGTGAAGCGCTCGATTACATTCCACAATGCGTTCGAGCAAATACACCAAGGTTTGTAACGAATTCGATCCAACTCGGCCACAAGTCAACTCGGCCACAGTCAACTCGGCCACAAGTTAACTC
>NW_022709252.1:57842-81991 GCF_011630105.1 Anneissia japonica | reverse complement strand
GTATTCAAATTGTAGGCCGGTGTAGTATCGATTATGTTTCAGTTATTGTTCATAGTCCTGCTCATTTTATGTGAAACCAAAACAGTTTTTAAGCTCTTGTTATCTGTTTGGAAATAAAGCATTCCATTCAGTTAAATGCTGTGTTGTTGGTTTCATTACTGGTCTTTAAATTTGAGGGTGGAAGAGGTGCGTGAGCGTGATTTTGTTTAGGGGACAAGAGGGATGCGAGTTCCCCCCCCCCCCTCGCATCCCTGGATACGCCACTGCACTAACATCATATTTACACAAAGTTTATAAATTATCCAACCGACTTGCTTATCAAAATATGACGTCACAGTTTATAGTTTACTGTACCTTCAAATTATTTTAAATATAGAAAATTAAATTCATTAAAATTGAAATAATTTCATCAAAGTACATAAATCAGTTGTTCGGATTTAGTGTGCTCTTACCAATTACCAGATGCGAGTAATTACAAGGAGAATAAAGCACCAATCAGCAAGGCTTACAGATTCAAAAAATGCTACACAAATCTGGCATTATCACCCATGGAATCCAAATAGACCACATACGCGAAACTTAGACAGCAAGCTCATTTACAAAGACGAAGTTGGGTTGAAGGAAAAAAATAAAATAAAGATCAAAAGAAGCACATTAATATGAACAAGGATAAAACACGACTCTTTTAAGCTTTGTTTCCATAAACTCGCTACAGAGCACTTTTTTCTGCACCATGTATCTGCTGTTCCCATCCCAGTTGGAGACACCCCGATTCATTTGACCATAATTTCACATCATCCGAATATCGGCGTTCAAAATGCCATTTTTTCGAAATAAAAATTTGAAAGTTAAAAAAAGAACATCGCATCATCCAGGAAGGAGAGGGCCAGCGTAAATGATTCAGGATAGGTAGTGCAGTTTAAATATAAAACATGTTTATAAACTTAACTAGGCATAATTATATAAAACAATATCAGGGGCGGATCCACAGTATTTCTGACGGGGGACCACAATATGAAGTTCTCACCACCACGCCCACCTCAGCCCCACGATGGTTGGTGTAAATAAGTGGCAAATAATCGAACTCTCCTTTCACACCACTGCTGGATCGCCATTGAACATGGTTGCACTCCTCTTTTCCCTTTTCCTCATTTTAACACAAATTTTCTCACTCACAAGTAAAACCATTTCATCAAGATACAGTAGACAGAGGCGGGCTAAAAACGTTCGGATTTCTGGGGATTCAAACATCAATTGGTTTTTGTTTAAAGATGGAGTAAAAAAAACGTTCATTCAACGAAAATATCCCTACACTTAATCATTATTTTTATCATTATTATTATTATCATTTTTATTATTATCATTATTATTATTATTATTATTATTATTATTATTATTATTATTATTATTATTATTATTATTATTATTATTATACTATGTATACTATACGGACTATGCATTTTACGCTTGTAATCCAAATTCCTTTGAATTTTATTGTATTTTATTTCGTAATGCTTTTTAAAATCTTTTAAAATCTTTTTAGCTTGTAATCCCGAAATTTTTTTTGTTGAATTGCCCTACGTGGGATGAATAAAAAAAAATGTTTTGTATTGTACCATTGTTCATCCTTTGAACACTACCGTAAAACCATTAATTGAAGCTCTTGGCCCATCTGAAATTGAAGCATCTCCCTATAGTTTGCAATATTAGCCTCGAGAAGAAGCCTACCCCAAAAAGAGGCCAATAGCCTTCTCTTTTCAAAATACCATATGCCTTTCTAGATAGTACAGTACATACACTGTACATAAATTTAAAATGTATATTAAGACACGCTTGGTTTATACAGTAGTTTAGGTGATTTAATGCCGGTTAAATACACTCACTCCATGATACAGATTATAGTGGCCCTATTTATTGTTTTATACTACCAATTGCCAAAATTGACAGCATTTTGAAGCCCCCTTTTTACTTTGCAATAGTAGCCTCGAAAAGAAGCCCGTCCAACTGAGTTCTCAACCTCCCCCCACCCCCTTCCAAATAAATAAATAAATAAATAAATAACAAGCAAAAAACAAAACAAAAACAAAGAAGCCCAGGGCTTTCGAGGTTTTATGGCGTATTTATAATGATATAACTGCTACTATAGCTTGAAATAATGTTAGCTCCACTATGTATGAGCCCTCAGTGAAGGGATTGAGACTAGTGGTTTTAGAATGCAGTTGCTAAATTCACCACTGTATCTAGAATCGAAGAAAATGTGGACATTAAGGGGTGGGGGGGGGTGCTATAATGACAATGACATATTCTGTGCCTGATAAAATTCTGAAAATGCAGTTGCTAAATTCAACCACTGTATCTAGAACAGGCGCGTAACAGGGGTCTTGGGTTGGGGTGGGGGTGGCTACGGTAATAATTTTCCTGGTTAGTAATTTATCATACCTATCATACCCACCCTACCCCCTTCCCCGTATAGAAAACAATGCGACATAGGGCTTATCTTATTTATAATAACACACGTGCACGCACGTGTGTTTGAAACTAAATATAAGCATTTTCATCATGGTTTTATTTATTACAAACATATTCTTTCACCATCAATTACACATTCAAGCCCTTCTTTTAGGTAAAACGATCTATCTTTAATGTTCTTATTATTTGAGTTCGGACTATTATGTGTTCTATCAACTTAGAAGGCAAAGGAAGACAAGCACAAGTTCTCACCCTCAAAAATGCGCGCGAAGCGCGCAAAATATTTTTTTTTTCTTTTTTTCTAGTTCAGGGCTTATGTTAGTGGCCACAAACGTTTTTTTTTTTAAACTGAAAGTATTTTCATTATGGCTTTATTGATTACAAACATTCTTTCACCATCATTACACATTGAGGCCCTTCTTTTAGGTAAAACGATCTATCTTAATTTTTCTTTCTTGAGTTTGGGACTATTATATGTTTAAATAAACGCGCAAAATTTGAGATTCTTAGGCACGTTCAAGCGGTGAAAAGGTCATCTTCAAGGGGTCGGGAAAGATTTTCCACAGATGGATCTCCTTGTCTCCCGGTGGTTACGCCACTGCGGAGAATATCTGGCGGCTTAGATCGAAGGAGCTATGGACACTTTTTGAAGTGGAGAAGGGGTTGCAGGGTGTTATGAGTCTGGTCATCATGATATCTTCCTTTTTATTCTTGTATTTATTTTTCTCTTTTTCTTTTTCTTTTTCCTTTCCTTTCCCTTTTCCATTCTTTCTCTTTCCCTTCCTCTCCCCTCTTTCTTTTCTCTTATTACCCAGCCAGCAGGTACGATGGCTTGGTCAGCCCGGTAAAAACCGTAGGGGGGGGGGTGGGGGTGGGGAACAGTCTTCCGCCTGTTGCGCCACAGATCTAGAATCGAAGAAAATGTGGACGTTAAGGGAGGTGCTATATGACAATGCCAGATTTTTCGCCTGATAAAATTCTGAAAAAAAAATCCATAAAATTTGGTAACACATTTAATAATTGTGCTAATCGTTCGATTTTTTGCTCAAATTAAAAAATTTGACGTCCAAACGGAACAAAACATGAGTAGATTATACATTTCTGAATACCACGTACAAACACATCTCCTGTCATTGAAATAAAATCTGCTTCATTATAAGGGGTACTAATAAATCCACCACCCTGCTAACAGTAATACGTTATAAGAACGTTACAGTTTTGATGATAAAAACATTATTTTGTAGAATTAATTTGTACGTACTTATTCAAGCGTTTGAGAGTCACAACGTTTGAAAACGTTCTTACACCGTTGTGTGAACGTTGTTTTGCGACTTATCTCCACAGCTTCGCGAATGCTATAAGAACGTTTTGCATTTGCTTCCCCTTCCCCTCCCCCAATTCAAAGTAGGGCCTACGTACCAACTGGTCCCCTTCCCCATTCAGCAATCTTCTATAGATATAACCCCACTTTTCAAAAAGCGAGTGGAAAGAACAACAACCAAATACCATGAACATCTGTTCACTTTTGTTCTGTTCTCTTCGAACCGGTGCGCATTTTCCAACCAAAACCGGAAAAAATGACCTTTTTTGTTATAGTTTCAGCCGTATAGTATACCACTCAATCGGTTTCATGAGTGCTAACTGTTATTTAAACACCTTTCTTCATTTTTCATATAGCCTTTTTAGGGAGACGGGCAGTCTTGTCCCGGGCGTGGAGAGCATGTCCCCAACAAGAGCACAGTTGGTGTGGTCGGGCGTCGCGCCTTCTTCGTGAACATTCTGCTAGCTAACAGTTTAATATCGTTATTATTATTGCAAACAATAGATCGACTTATAAATAGAATAGAAATTATTAGGAAAGCATAATTGCAAACAATTATTTAAAAAAATTTTCATTTCATTTCATTTTATTCAAGAATTAAAATCACAAATTTCTTAATACAAACAAAAATAAACAAGTAATGATTAAGAACAATGGTAACCCAAGAAAGTATTAAGAAAACTTATTCCATTGTGGCCCCTTAGACAATCAATTTCACCACATAAAATGAACATAAAACAATTAACAACAATAATGTTTATATAAAATAATTAACACATTAAAATAAGACATTAAAAACACAACTATAACAACAACTTATGTATATGCATGGTAATGATATCTTTTAGGCCTGTTTGTAATCACATTTAATTTCATATGGAATATGAAATCCTTCGTTGTGAGATATTCATTTTGCTCTATATACCAACATATAACCATGATAAAAACAACTATTTTGATTGTAATAAAAATAATAAAAAATACAAAATTTCTGCACCTCATTGTATTTCTAAAAATTGTTGACGAGAAACATGATATATACTTTCATTGGCCTAAAAGTCGGGGAGAAGAATAAAAGTTATCAATACCACACCAATCATGAACAACCAACTTACAACAACTACAACAGTTACTCTTTGCCACTGCACTATCAAGTAAATGTTTGCTGCCACCGACGGTCGATCATCGTGATCGCGCGCTTTTCACATAGGGTATAAATAGTCGGCTAGCAAAATACGTTAATAAATAATAAAATATATATTCGTAAGTAAACATTTCTTATATTATATTTTTATTTCTTTTATCCATCTGTACATAACCAACTGAAAAATCAACCCTCGTGGTTTATAATTAGGGCTAGGCTAGGCCTTACACTACCGACTGTAGCCTAGGCCCTAGGCCACAAGCCCCTGGCAGGCGCGCCTACTGTACTCCTCTTACAACTAAGGGCTAAGCCTAAGTAAGGTGAAGGTAGGCTAGGCTAGCTATTCTGGGCTAAAGATTGATTATTGAGCTGTAAGCCTATATTAAACCTGGTTAAAATGTAGGTATAGATCGATCCGGAGGTTAGATAGATTGGGGTATAAATTTAGAATATTAATGTAGTAAGGTCTCACTACAAAATGAGTCTCATTGTTAGGCCTAGAAAATCAAAAAATGAGTTTATATTACATTTTTGTAGATCACATTATTATAAGCTTTATTAATTTGGTTTTTGTATGGCTTCCCTAGGATAAATAGATCCAGAGATGTGAGCATTTAAAGTTTAGGTGTATGAGAACCAGGTTTTGAGAAATTCAGCCTCAAAGACAAAGAACTATAACTTGTACAAATAATAGGACTAGAAAATACAAAATATATATGTGAAGAGAACACTGTTTTACTTTTTAGTAAGAAAATTCACATAAAAAGTACACAATCATAAAATATAAGTATCAAAATTTTGTAAAAATGTTGCCTTTGAGTTGACCTATGTTGGTGAATATCTCAATATGATTTCACCAACGATGCGTCTCATTTCGTGTTGAGACCTCACAAATGTCTGGTTTACTGGTTTCCCTTAACTACTACTGGACCGAGGCAAAGCACTCAGTGCTTAAAAGCCCCTCTTGTAAATAAAGTCACTATTAGCGTATGGTGCAAACTTCAGTGGATGGTTGGACCATTGAGCCTTGATTTGAAAGTATTAATAGTTGAACATGATACTGCTTCACTAGGAAGTGCATTCCAAAGCAAGACCACCCTTCTAGAAAACGTATTCCCCCTAAAATTAATCCTAGAACAACTAAATTTCATCTTGTATTGATGACCTCTTGTTCGTGAGTCCCAGTCAAATTCGAAAAAACACCTCATTTGAAATAGAGTCAAAACCCTTAATTATTTTAAACACTTGGATTTTATGTCTAGCGTATACTACCTAGGCATATTATTATAATACTATTAGTACTGGCCTATATAGGGGCCTAGGCTGATTTCGATCCAACTTGGCCACAAGTCAACTCGGCTACAGTCAAATCGGCCACACGTCAACTAGGCCACAAGTCAACTCGGCCACAATAAACTAGGCCGCAGTCAACTCGGCCACAAGTCAAGTCGGCCACAGATCAACTCGATTTGTAGCGTGCCACGTAGTAAACTGAAAGCATATTAAACCATAATTATTTATAATTTAAATGTTGGGACATTACAAATCAACCATATTTTCTCAGAACCAAATACCATCAATTGATGCTTTTAGCATGATGTTCCTCTGCAACATATGGTGTATCTCAAAAGCTTATATTTTACCAATTATTAATTTATTATGTGTGGTTTTTTCAATTAAGATGTGATGCAGATCCAGCTCAATTGTCTAAGTATATAGTGCATTAGTAGGACAACGTGTGTCTGTTAGGCACGCATATATTGCTAGTCTTGATCTGATTGGTCAGTTTTAATGATTGCCACATTGCTGTTAGTCCGGCAGCTTAGCAGATGGATGTGGACAAAAGCACCATTTTTTTTACATGCTCCTTATGGTCATAGCATTCAATTTTTGGTAGGAAACACCTCATCCGAGGTCATTGTGGCGGCCATATTTGATTTCAAAATGGCCGCCTAATAAAACCTATGTTTATCTATATCTCCGCTTCTAAACCACTTGGAATTATAATTCTAATGTCTTAAACTATTTTTATATGGTCAAGGAGTACCATCATACCATTTTTGACCTGGTCAGATTGCCACAAATAGGTCATTTAAGGTCAAATATTGTATGGTATATTAAAAATTGCATAATTGTCATATTTTACATTAGAACCATACCCAGACTCTCAGAATTCAAAATCTTTACTATGAACTACAATATTTCATTTGAGGTCATTCTGGCGGCCATCTTGAATTTCAAAATTGCTGCTACGCAAATCCTATATTTATCAATATATCGGTTTTTTTAAACCATTTTAATGAGAATTAGGCCTACTGTATGATACCTAAAAATTATATTTCATGGTCACGGATTTATAACATTTGTGACATGGTCATTAATGGTCATTCTAGGTCAAATATTATATAGTATCTTAAAAATTACCGTACGTAACTCATGTTTTACATTAGAACATTAGAATCATATCTATACTCTCAGAATTAAAATGTTTTACTATGAAATGTATATATATATATTTAATATATATATGTATATTATGCATATGTATATATATATAGTATGTACACTTTTCAGTGATATTAATATGCTTTAAATTAATTTTTATATACTTTTATTGTCATTAAATTCACTGTATACAATAATTTCTTTATATATGTTATTAGATATACATAAGGTATATCCCTATATACATGTATATATACACCTATATATAAACAAATAACAATAAGCATTGCTTTTATCATTTACCTATTGACAATGTTTATATATATATATATATATTGTCTCTTATACACATCTAGATGTGTATAAGATATATATATATATATATATATATATATATATATATATACAGTATATATATTCAGTTGACATTATAATATATATATATTATGACGGATTAACAATATTTAAATTAATTTTCAATTAGCTGACTATGAGGGCTGAATGTCTACAGGACATTACATTTAGGCGCATATATAATATATAAACAAATAATAGAAAACAATATTAATTTATATACTTATTTGATAATGCTGGTATTGCATACTGTCGAGATTATGCAGACAGTCCTGTTCAAGTTAAAGTAATTTCAAAACAGAATGGGGTATGGCCACCCCTTGAGCCTTTGACACCACCTGACCTTTCATTAGATTGCAGCTGGTATCTTTATAGGTCTGCAAGACAGTACTGTGCTCAGGACCACAGTGCAGATTTGGCATGCCCTCGGTGATAAGCCTCGGAAATAATCAGATGAGTGTAAGCTCCAAGTTGTGTACTGTCTTGGTCAGTATGGTAGTAAATAAATAGTGATGAGCCAGAATATTATTATTCTGGAGAGAGGCCTCAAGACGTTAACTTGAAAAACAAAGTTATGTTTAAAATATATGGCCAGTGAGTTGAATAAAGTTTATGAACTGATGTTTATAAACATTTCTTTCAGTCAGTTTTTTTAATTTGTGTATTTGGTGGTGGTGGGGAGTTGGGGTTGGTAATACCAAAAGAGGGTGTGAGAGGGTGTGTCAAAGAGAATATTAATATCTCGACTTCAACTACATTCCTTATGGCTACTTTTATGTGCTGCAATTTTTATCAGTTATTATACATACCCGGTCGTTTCATTATTACTATTCGGTATATTGGAGGGGTGTGGTGTGGTGTAGGTAATGGTATAATAAAGAGACACACAACATAAATCATAAGTTTTTGTATATAGTTTAGTTTAACTCATTGAAATCCGAACGTAGTAGAATGCAAATATTGTACAACCATGGAGGAGGGGAAATCGGTGGGGGAGGATGTTGATATTGATACACTGTAATTATTGTATGCTGCCCTCTATGGTCATGAATAAACAGTCTCTTGAATATGGCAAACATCATGGTCTAGGTGACGTTATTTCAAGATTGTATATTTGCTGGTCCATAAACATAACAGGGGGATCGGTAGGAGGTAAGAGGACTACAGGGCACCCTCTATACTGTACATATATAATTCTGTGATAGTGGTTAGATGAAAATATAACTGTTTTTAAGGAAATGCTGGCAAAATTTATCCTGATTGGTGTTTTGGATATTAAATTCCCCACCCCCACAAAAACGACACCCCTCATCTCTACAATATTTTAAACAACATTATTGTGTTCTGAAACATGTTTTGAACATCTGTTCTAAATTTCATTCAGATTGGACAATAGGAAGTTGGTGGTAACTATGGGATTTTGTTGAGCACTTCCTGAGAAATGAATTTGTTTCAACAAAATCTTTAACTGATGATATCTCAAAACTTTGTTTTTATAATTCACGTATGAAGTAGATTTTCAAAGTACCATAACTTTGGTTCTAAGAGCCCAATTTAGATGATTGACCCCTCAATGATAAATGCACAGTGAAAGTAGGAATCATAAACAAAACAATCACAAACTACCGACTACTTTCAGTTCAATAAAAATTATTAATAAATTACAACTTGCATACTGTAGTCACAAACTATTAACAAAACAAACAATTTTTTAAATTTGGAATATTAATTTGATTTTAGGTTCTTGTTGTCATAACCATGCATGCATGTAGTTTTCCTCTAAAAATAAGATGAGCATGCAATAAGTTTCATTGAACACAGCTAATTATATTTTAAAATAAGTTCTAAGTATAAATACACTGTGGTTAATAGTTTTTAAACTATTAAAAATTATTAAACTAATAAAACTATTAAAGTCATTTAAAAATGCCCCAATGTTATTCTGCAACAGAAATGATCGTAGAAGACTAAACGCTCAAGATGAGGAAGGGGGAGGCAAAGAGCTGATAGAAGACCTTCCAGCAGAAGGGGTGCAGATTGGCACTATGATCATTGGGGAACATATAAAAAAGTTAATGCTAACATTCTGCAGTGCATCGGCACCACGTCACTAGACCACCAATTGTAATCAACAAATTGCATGTTTGATTCAATAATAATGTTAGTCTTTGTCACTTTCTAGATTGCTCACCTGTAGGCCAATATCACACCAGACTTTACAGAACAAAACACTGTTTCAATCAATATATATTTCATCAAAACAAACTTTTATTCATGTCTATTTACCAATTATCGGATATATTGAACAAACTATGACAATCAATATATAATGCATGATAATAGACATAAGTATAAATAAGTTATGTCTATCTAACCAATTATCATGTATATTCAACAAATTACATCAATCAATACAATAAACATCATAGAGACATAAGTGTTAATGATAAAAGACAAGTATTAGCAAACTATGTCTCTCCAACATATTATAGTGAACGTGATAACATGGACATAAACAAAATAAAATAATCAAAACTTCCCACCACACTGGACCCCGTACTCTGTGCGCCTCTTCCACGACGCTTATGTTCCCAACTCTGTGGCCTCTCCTACTACGATTGGACATCAACTCTTATCTTATCGCTTTCTTGCCTTGCCTATGGGTCGCGAACACTGTGTATTGGCCAAGACGAAACTGTATGCTGTAGAGAACTCCAAGAGAGTGTCAAGGACACCTCTCACACGAGCGATTTGTACCAAGGAGTCAGTCTTAAAATAAAAATAACCAACTATGCAAAAATACGAGAACAAGATATGCACATGATATTGTACAGTACATTTAAATTAACACAATCTTAATACTGTAATGTAATGGATGTAATTTATGCTAATGATTCAAGGGAAAATGGCATAATTAAGTGGACGTTTTACGATTTGTAGGGTGGGTTGGGGGAGAGTTGCGTACCCGTATATAACCCCCTCCCCATTCATCAATATTTTAGACCACTTTTTTGCTAGAAATTTAGCCTTTTTTATGAAAATTTTGCTATAGCAGTTGACTGTTTAAATAGTAGAAGATAGCTATATTGGAACTACGACTTGCCCATTGCATTGTGTGACTAATGTACATGGAGTTTGTGTTTATATCTTTATTCACGTTTTATTCATTTGGCAAATAGAACATTTGGTGTGAAACGTCATTCATTTGCCTCTATAGAAACAGAACTTGATTAGGAAAATATTTATTATTGCAAACAATTATTCTTCATAGCTATTGTTGTAAATAGACATGGTAATGGACCTGTCCACTAAGCCCCACCCCCTTGAATATTGCAATTAATTTGATTGGATGGTGAAATGTGGATCCATTGCATCATGTGACCAATGTAGACAGGGTTATTAATGCTTAGACTACAATGCCTATTTTGATTAATCTCATTTTAATTCATCTATGAAATTAAACCGAATGAAATCCCTCTCGTCAGATATCGTTCATTTTGCTCTATAAATACCAACATGATAAACAGTGTTGTTGTTGTTGTTAACCATTTATTTAATTTCTGTCAATTAATGTTGGGATATCCTCGAAAGTGATTAAGTTCACAATCGGTTTTTGCTCTGGGAATTGATTTGACTTTCTTTATTGTACTGTATTTTTTCGTAAATTTGTTGTTGTTCATTTGTTGTAAATGCTTACCGGAATATATAAAATGAAATGAAACATAAAGCCACTCATGTATTTAGAATATTGACCTGGCATAACCTACACCCCTTTAGCATGTAATAGTTGTACAAAGCATAAATTTAGCCCAGTGTAGCATAATTTTGACCTAAGAAAAAAAAATATATATCTGGTATCACACTTTTATATTCATCTTGTTAGAAAAATATAGATTGATCATCGAAGAAACCCTCAACAATCTTGGATATCACACGATAAAACTTTTCATCAGAAAATCCTGTACACAAGCCCTCCGCGATAGGCTATTTCAGACCCGTACGCAGGGGAAGAGTGGTGATAACCAAAACGGTTTAACATTTTCCAGGGTAGGAAATGCAAGACTCACTTAGCACCAGAAATCCATCCACCAAACCTGTCACACATCTAGGCTGTGTGTATGTATATGTAGGGATTCAGGATCATTTTTACTCCCAGAATCACAGAAACATGATGGCTAGATGAGCAGTGTGGCTCTGGTGTGTGATGCTAAATTAGTTATTATTCATGCATATATCATTCTGAAGATGTTACTTGTAAGTACTGTAATTCAGGACTTAATCATTAACGTATACATAAATGCTATCTTGCTTTGAAAATGGCCAGTGGTAAACAAGAAAATAAGGCAGTAAAATCTAGGCTAAGATCGACAACAGCTGCATTAAGTGAGACTGAAGTCTTCCAGCGAAGTGAGCCTGCCAATGCTGTGCCAGACTCGACCAATATTGAGCCTAGCAACACCGTGCTCAACACGAAACTCGACAAAATTTTGTCTAAAATGATTTCAATTGAGATCTCAATTAATGAGCTAAAATCAAGAACATCTAAACTTGAAGTTGATGTTAATGTGTTTGGCGATGATGTTGCTGATTTGAAAGCATCAGCACTGTACCTCGACAGTCTTTTAGAAAAGCATGACTTTGACAAAATGGCCGCCACTATCAAATCACTGGAAGACAAACTTGAAGATCTTGACGTAACAACATTATTATGTTCAATGTTCCTGAAAATGGAAATGGTAAAACAGCTGAAGATATAGCCCGTGAAATTTTACGTACCCGCATGGAAATACCTGTTGGAATAGAGATAGATAGAGGGCACATCGATCATCTGGAACAGCTAAATCTTCTGGACCTTGACCAATCTACTGTAAACTGCTGCGCTATAAGATATGCTTACCATTCTCCGCCTTGCACCAAAGAAGCTGAAAAATAATCCATTTAATAAGGGAAGTAACATATTCATTAGTGATGACGTTTCTAGCAAAGTTAGGACCGAAAGGAAAACACTGAGAGATAAGCATCTTGGGAAAATATGCAACATGGACAATGTTGAATTTGCATATATTCCATACAGTGTACCTGCTATAATATGTTACAAATGTACAGACAGTATTATTTTAAGAACTTTCGATGTTCATAAATGAAATGATATTGCACCGCATTCCATTCCCATTTCAGCCACCAACACTGTAATAATTGGCTGACTTGAATGCTGTTCAATCTTAGGAAAAATAATTTTACTTTGTCAGAAATGTTTTTATGTTTGTTAAGAATTGAACTAACATATAGTATTTATGTATTTTTACTTACATTATTTATTGCTTCAAATATTACTTTTAATGAGGATATTAAGATCTCTATTCTAAAGATACTTAAAACAATAACAATGCATACCCCACCAAATGTAAACAGGCACACCGAATTACTGTATATAGTTAACATTGTTTACCCAACATTGTTGCTATTCTTATATTTTATCTCTCAGAATCATTTTTAATGTACCAAGTTATATAATGCATGTATATGTACATGAGTGGTGTATTGTATATAGGGTCTATGCTGCATTTAATCTAAATTAACATCACCATGACTTGTATTGTATGCAACAGACAAACAAACCATACACAATCCCTAAATAGATGTCTTATATGTAAACGTTATGCACATATCCAATGTATTTTTGTGTGCTCTGAGTGGTATTGTGTACCATGTACTGCAGGACTAGCTATTTTTATTTTACCTCATTTAAAATGTCAAAAAACGATGTCCTCAATGGCAATACACACATGTGAAAAGATTGTTCATCAAATAATATTTTGTAGTCTTGATTTAGTAAGATAAATAATAAATATAAAGGAGAATTAACGTCCGTTGGTTGTAAAAATACCGAATGTCACATGGAAAACCCAATGGAAAATAAAACTTAGCCAGCATTAGACGTCAGAGTGCGCGCCAATCAGAACACAGTAAAGTGTGTTAAAGGTTAACCTCGTGGCAAATGTTGAAAAGCTGTGAGCAACAGTGAGTAAAAAAACGGAGTAAATGCGGTCTAGCATGACTAGCCTTAATTCGGCAATGTAGTGATTTATATACTTCCATTTAGTATTGGATCGATCATTGCAAAGCTAATTAAAATAACAATGACCTTCGTAGTGGTTCGTAGCTACGTTCCAAACGGTACCTACGAGCAGGCTACGAGTGGTTACGCGCAGATACGAAGCGATATTTCCTGACTGTACTGTAATGCTTCCTTATTTGCATTTAACCACATTCTAGATGATGAGGAATTTTTACATGAAATTAATTATAACTTTAAAAATCAGTCTGTCAATTTTGATAAATTAAATCAGCTGAGTATTAACCCTTTTGATTTAGACTACAATATCCCATCCAATTGTGGGTATCACCTTACTGGTAGTTTTAATGACTTGGTCCAAGACATTGACACAAATTTTAGTTTTATTCACTTTAATGCTCGCACTCTTACTAAAAATTCTACAGAAATATTTGATTATCTCTAGACTCTAAATCATAACTTTACCATCTTAGGCTTCACTGAAACTTGGTTTAATGCCTATACTCTCTATACATTGTATAATAATATTCCAGGTTACAAACTCATTCATTATGATACGCCAAACAAGAAAGGTGGTGGTATTGCACTTTACATAGCAGATAGTATCAATTATAAGTGTAGACCTGATCTAAGTAATATTATTAATGATGTTTGTGAAACCCTCTGTATTGAAATTGAGGCAAAACCAATAATATCATTTTATTAGTTATTTATAGACCACCAGAAAAGTATGTTAAATCATTTCATGAATCTATCTCTTTATTGTTGGAAGAGGTCAACAAAGAAAAAAAAGACAGCTTTTTATACATGTGGGGATATCAATATTGATCTCTTAAAAGCCGACTCTCACAAACTAACATCTGGTTATCTTAGTACCTTATCTTCATCAAATTTGTTTCTCATTATAGATAGACCCACTCGCATAACTAAAACCTCTGCCTCTTTAATTGATCATATATATTGTAACTCACCTGTTCATAAATTCAAATCTGGTATACTCTACTGTGACATAACTGATCATTTACCGATATTTTATATTTCTTGCAATCAGTTAAACCGTTTATCAAGTAGATCTAAATATACATATAGCAGAATAATCAATGACACTACTATTTATTCTTTATCATCTGAACTTATGGTTACTGACTGGTCTGAAATCCTTAATGCTTCAAACAATACTGATGGAATGTATTACTTATTTTATACAAAATTTATGAATATTTATAATAAGCATGTAAAACTCCGCAAGAAAAGAACTAGTATTCACAAACAAAATAAACCAAGGTTAACCAATGGGATTATTCATTCTATTAATACTAGAAATCGATTATATAAGAAGTATATGAAATCTGGTAAAGAGATCGATAAAAAAAAGGTACACTAATTTCAGAAATAAACTAACATAATCCGCTTATCTTCCAGAAATTACTTCAAAAAACAATTCGATATTCACAGAAATAATATTAAGGCAACTTTGCAAACAATTAATTCCGTGCTCGGCAGAAATACCAAATCTAAGTTTCCACATTACTTTATTAAAAATAATATGAAAATCACAGACCAGTCTAAAATTATTAATGAATTTAATAAATACTTTCCAGAAATTGGCCATAAACTTTCTCAATCAATTAATATGTCATACATTAATTATTCAGCATTTCTTAACTCACCTAATATTCATTCCTTATTTCATTACATTAGTGTCGGAGAAAGACATTATTGACATTACTGACTTATTCAAAACTAACAAAAGTCCAGGCGCTGATGATATTCATCCAGATGTTATTAAAAGAGTTTCTCCATTTATATGTATTGTAAACCATTGTGTCACATTCTTAACATTTCATTTAAGTCTGGTAAGTTTCCAAATTCTCAAAAAATTGCAAAAATTATATATATTTTAAAAAATATATATTGTTTCTTTGACACCATAGATCATGATATTTTACTCTAAAAATTATCTAATTATGGTGTCAGAGGCCTTCCATTACAACTAATAAGAGATTATCTTATAGATAGACAACAATTTACCTCTATTAATTCATTTGATTCTAACTTATTACCTATAATAACCTATTTTAGGTCTCTGCTTTTTTTAATTTATGTTAATGATCTCCCAAATGTCTCAAAATTGCTACATTTTATTTTGTTTGCAGATGATACCAATATATTCTATTCCAATGAAAATAACCATACCCTTATAACCACAATTAATAACGAATTAAAAAATGTATCTTTATGGTTCAAACTCAATAAATTATCTCTTAATATATCCAAAACTAATTTAATTTATTTCAACCATAGTAAGAAATGCAACAAAGAATTGCCAAATGATATTCTTATTGATGATCATCCAATTAAAAGAGTTTCCAGCACAACATTTCTGGGAGTCATAATTGATTGTGAACTCGGTTGGAAATGTCATATTGCCAATGTCACAAAAATAGTTTCTAGAATCGTTTGAGTTTTATCTAAATTAAAATATACTCTTCCCTCCAATATCTTATTTTCGTTATATAATACACTTATTTTACCTTATATTAATTATTGCAACATTGCCTGGGCTACAACCACTGGTAAATTTTCACAATTGTGCCCCTGGGCAAGTTCTGAAACGACTTAAATTCATTGCTTATTTCGACTACAAAAGAAATCGCTCAGAATATGCGCAGGGGCACCCACCAGGTCTCACTCCAAACATTTATTTTATTCCCTTACTTTGAATATCTTTGATCTTAACAAGCTTCAAACAGCCTTGTTAATGTTTCGATTAAATAACAATCAACTCCCCTCTCAATTTCATACATTTTTCACTAACTTCTACCAATACCATTCATATGATACCAGGTCTTCAACCGTCAAAAATTTTATTTATGAAAGCCACACTACTTTACTAAGGAGGACATCTTTTATTTATAATGGGCCATACATATGGAACAATTTACCTTTTAAACTTAAATTAACACACACCTTAAAATCTTTTAAAAGAAAATATAAACAATCCCTAATAGATAAGTATGCATCTTAGTTATTCATTTTCCTCTATTAAATCGTGGAAAAATATTAAAAATACAATCCTCTTCATCTCATTTCATTTTATTCTTTTCTTCCTGATTATTACTCTGCTTACTTTTTCCAGTTTGTTTCCTTATTACTTTTTTTTATCACTAGCCATTCTAATTCAGTATATGTTTATTTGGAGGATCAGACTTAAAGCCTTCCTGGCTTATTGTTTCCTCCACACACTTTTCAATAATTAATTTTTATATATTGTCAGTTTTTGTTTTGTAACTGTTGTACGGGTCGAACCTCTCCTGCGCGAGCGTGTTCCTCTGTTATAAAAGAGAGAACCAATGAATCTTATCTTCTTATCTTATCACAATGAATATTCACTGTATCTACTACAGTACTTAAAAATTTATATTGTTATCCATACTATGAAATTTTATCATATTATTGTTATCTTAAGTTAATAAATCAAAACCATTGAATTATTATAATATGTTCTTTTATCTTGTTCATTTATTATGTTCATTGTGTGAAACAATAAAACTGAAACTGAAACTCAACCCCTTGATTTTGTTTTCTTTAAAGCCCCATTCCCAATAAATAGAGTAATGCATATAGGCATTTTTTCTTTAAAAAGTTCTTTTTTAGTGAAATTTTGCCGGGAATGGGGATTTTAATCTTATTTTTTAATATTTAATAATTTTAATATTAATTATTGTTAATCTGCAGTTTTAAGTACAGTAATGGCATTTTCACACTGTTTTGATTTAATTTTTTATAATTCAATTTCGTTACATTGATTCACTGTGCCAAAGTTTCTAATATATATCCTGAGGCCTATCGAATGTTTTGAAATGCTACAGTACCGTTAGAAAATAAAAACACTGAGTAATGTTTCCTTTCTAAACCATTCATATTCAGTAGTGGATTCAACGGGAGCAGCTTGGCCCATGCCCCCCTAATTTGTTTAAAAATTATAATAAAAAATTGAAGAAAAAAATGAACTATATTCAAATGGGAGTTGGAAAGTACCATTTCTGGCATTTTCTTACATCATCTCCAAGTATGGTGGGGCTGAGGTGGTATACACCCTCCACTTGAGAGTTTCCCACTCTAGACCCCAGCGGCGTAGCTAGATGCGAAAGGGCCCCAGTGCAAAATTAATTGTCGATCCCTAAATTTCTCAGAAAATTAGTCGTAAGATTTGCTTAGTCTACTCTCTTGTATTATTAAAGGCCTGTGTCAGTAATAAATATTCCAACTGATGATAATCGGATTGTAACTATTTTAGAAGTGGCATATTCAGTCTCAACTACTGAAGAAAATTGGTGACGCGTAAAAATAAATGTTGCAGTGTCGGATCAGGAAATTTGAAATAAAGAAGCCAGGGAGGGATTTTAAAAGGAGGAAGAAGACGACCTCAACCTCACCATTTATAACTATAGCACCTCTAGATGGCCGGAAATTGCACTCTCAGACTTGAAATATAATGAATATAATTTTCTTTTTTCCCCATTTTTTATAATTAAAAAAAAAAAATAGGTGGTCGGACCGACTGGGCCCATTCAGTACACCCTTGGAATGAAATTAACACTCAATAATTACTCGAATATTATTGAGGGGTCCGCTAGCTTATTTTTTTTATTCAAAATTAAGTTGGAAATTATTTTATATTATTATTTTAGGTCTAATTATGAATGGGCCCCTAATAGCCCTGGGCCCCAGTGCTTTTTGCGCTGGCTGCTCTGCCAGTAGCTACACCACTGCTAGGCCCCCTCCATTTTAAATTCCTGGATCACTGATATGCATCTTCATAAACGATTAAATAAGATCAAATTATCAACAATGTCTGAGCGCGAGTTGGCTCCGTCTGTGTATTTTAATAATTTAGATGCTATTTAACAACTTAGTTTGTAGTTCAGTTTTTATGTATATAATATCACGCAAACTTCAAAAGGACTAAGAGAAGACATGATTCAATATTTTGTTCTTTATTCGGAAATCATCAGGAATAAAAAACGAAATATTGAATCATGGCTTCTCTTAGCCTTTTTTGAAGTCTGCATGATATTATATTATCCAACTATAATCAGTGGACCACTTGAAATTCAGTTTTTACTGCCATAAACTGTTTTATGTATATATTTATATTTGTTGAATAAAAGATACCGAAATATAGTTGATTCCAGTAGAGGCCTTCTCCTAGTTTGGACCGGCCAGTGCCCTGCCCCCCCCTCCCCCGTTCTGCAACCTTTTTAGCCCACGACCCAAATTATATATCAAGCACTCAGACGTGAACCATCAAACCGGAAGCTTTTCTCACCTGAATTTCATGGTGAAATGATTGAATACGGTTTTATTATTTTTTAGTTTGAGTAAATTAAGTCGATATATGATGTCCGTCGTTTTATACGCGCGAGGGAATCAGAAGAACCTACTAGATTCTTTTTCCAATCGATTAAAAGATAGGCCTACTACAAAGATCACACACACAATCAATTTAAGAGCTATAAAAATGAAAATATAGCTATGAATTACTCATTTAACAAAGCACGCAAGTTATAAAATGTTCCAATAATATTTTTAAAAATGAATGATTTACAGACATTTCACTATAGACCTACACCAATTCATAGATTTGTAGCCAGAAATATGGGTTAGGCCTATGCGAAGACATAGACACATTAAATTGAAGAGATTTGTTGTTATGATTTTCAGCTGAAAACCAAACACACTGAACAGGGACAAAAGTGACACTTTCAAGTTGTCATAACTGAAGTACAAATGTTTTGATAGTATATATTTAACATAATACAAAGCGCTTTGTAAGTTAACGAAATAGGCACTATATGAATACTAAAATAACAAAATAACAAATGAAACTATAACAAATGAATTTCAAAAGTAAACCGCACTTTCGTAATTTCGTACTGTAATTTGATTTTGTTTGTCCTTGTTCGTATTAAGTATAGTTTTTATGATCTGAAGAGATTATGCGACCCATCTAAATGTTTCTGTGACCCAAACATTGGGTCGCGACTCATACTGTAGGTTGCGTAACGGTGCCCTAGGCGATCCCAGCCATTTTGGTCCACTCTACAAATTGTCGCACCTAATAAAAATTCTCCCACCTAATAAAAATCCTGCGTACGGGCCTGCACTTCTGTTTATTGTTTTAAAGACACATCAAATTTTAAAAACGGTTGCTCAGCAACTAATCCTGTCCAGTGCGGAGAGTACGCAGCTCAGGCCCCCTCCCACCTCCTTATTTTTTAAAAGAACCCTCAAATCTTAAATTTTACACATAGCGAAGCAGATTAAAGAAGTATATCTCTGTGCTTCACCTATGACATTCCTATTGGCATTACTCGAAAATCTAGAAACACATATAAAACAATTGTGTGATACAAGTGATTAAAAAAATTTTGAAGAATATCAGTCATTAACAGACCGCTCAGAATCCAGGAAAGTGTTTTTCTTAGCATTTAGAAAACAAAACTTGACCATTCTCCAATTACCCTACCACAAGAAATCGGTTTATTTCTCTCACCAAGGCCTCACCCTGCACCTTGATTACATAACCTTCCTGTTCCCCTGTCTATTCATGATGTGCTCACTTCCCTTAACCGTCATAAGCCCAGCCTTATAATTGGTGATCCGCTTCACGAACGGATCACCTCTTGTGATTGTATGAGATCTTTTTATTCTACATTTCTCCCCATTTCTTGTTCGCACGATATCTCACAATTGCTGCGAGGTATGCAGACGATCGATCATTTTGGCATCGCCTGGAATAGACATGGTAAGGTTTTCAAGGTGACCAGTCATGCGTGACGTCAGCTACGCACAATTTTGCGTTTTTACATTATCGATCATATCAGCTTAACCAATTGCCATTTCGAAATCGTAATTAGTGAGCATTAACTTCAGGTCAATGTTGAATGTAATGTACCCTAATTTTACGCGTGCGCTTCATAACGCGCGCGCATGCATACATCAAAATTTCAAAATGCTCGAAATTACTTTTTGACTAAATTAGAGCACGTTTCAGGCCATTTTGAGCATTTGAAAATTTTTTTTATAATTTTCCACTACGCGCGCACTTTTACTTGCACAGTACGTTTGGAAGCTAGAAATTAGGTTTTTTTTACATATTTTGGGTTCCTAAAATTGTTTTCACAAATTTAAATTGTTTTCGCTCATCTTATGGCCAATAGCAATGTCGTACGTGCGCATCAAACATAGGGACCTTTGCGCGGATTTGTGCCGATATACAGTGAATATATGCTAAAATCAGGCCTATTTTTAATCAGTTATAGCTCCTTAGGTTGAAAGGTGACTCCCAATTTTTATTACATATTCTGAAAGCACATGAGTTTTAAATATGATGTTATAGATCATAATGACTGATCAGACATTGTGACGTCATCATATTGCCATCTGAATTCAACAAACTGATTTTATCGATGACGTCATTTTTGAAAATACGCATTTGAACGTATCTCGCTTATCCTTGATCGATCGTCTTCCAACTTTGAGTATGTTATAGCTGAGACAATTCTCTTTCATATATATGACCTCTTTGACATTTTGATGATGTCATCATGGTCAAAAAAATTTTTTTTTCTGACTCCCCCCCCACATCTTTCTTTCCTCAAAATGTTGATGACCCCATATCTTCTTAACCATTCGTCATTTCTGAATCATATCAAGTGAGCATAATCTTCAGGTCAAGGTTGAATGTCAGGTACCTTAATTTTTTGTTCGCGCGACTTAACGTGCACGTACGCGTGCGTCAACAAATATGTATACTTAAAATTATGCCTACTTGTGCGTTAAAATTTCAAAATTGTTAATATCACTTTTCAGAAAGTTTAAAGGACATTTCAGGTCATTTTCAGTATTCCAAAACTTTCCATAATTTACGCGCCGTACGCTCATTTCCACGCCCACAGCTTGTACTGAAGCTGGAAATTACTTTTCGGTCACATGTTTTGGGTTTGTGACACTGTATTAATATCATTACCGTGCGAACGGACGTTAAGACGTATGTGTACACATTCGTAAGTCCTTAAAATGCTCAAAATTACTCTTTTTAAAAACTAAATAGAGCATGTTTTAGCATATAATACTTTTCAATCAGAACCGCGCGTGCTTCATAAGGGTCAAAGTACGGCGGATCACCAAACTCGTCCTCAGTGACGAGTTCAAATCTAGTCTTATAACACTGTTGACAACTATCTTGATTTATATATATAAATATATATATATATATATATATATATATGTGTGTGTGTGTGTGTGTACACCAATATATGTGTGTACACCAATGAAAAAATTTAAAAAAAATTACTACAATCATACTCAGGAGAACCATGGGTTAAGAAAAATCATCAAATCTATTTGACTTCACTATGGGAAGTTAAGATGGGGCCGAATCCTGTGAGCTAGTTGGATCTTTCCTTCTACATGAAATCACGGAAAAACATGGCAATAATTTCGGCTTATACACAGATGGCCTCGGAATTACGAATGCACACCTCGCAAGATAGAAACATTAAGAAAATGTATGCGCCATCTTCAACAAATACAGTACGGTATAAAAATCCCCATTAAGCTAACAAAAAAATTATAAACTTTCTAGACATAACATTAAACCTGAATAGTGAAAAATACATGAACTACGTGAAAACTGAACAATACACCGCTATGCATTCACAACAAATCAAATCACCCACCAGGAATCCTTAGGAACATCCCAGAGAGTATTAACAAATGCCTCTCAGAAATTTCATGCGATGAAGAGTCATTCAATGAGGCAGCACCACTCTACTAAAAGGCCCTGGACGAAAGTGGATGCAACCATCGTCTGAAATTCTAACCCCTCCACAGACCAATGACACCACCAACCCCAAAAAATATTGAACCAGGAACATAATTTGGTATAACCCCATTCAGCAAGAATAGCTACCATCGTTGGAAAAATCTTCCTTAGAACAATAATAATAGATGAGGATTTCCAACCGGACCAAGCATTACGCAAACTGTTCAACTGCAAAACTATAAAAATAAACTACAAGTGTATGGAGAAAGAAGAAATTTAACACTGAACTAAGTAAATATATGTGAATTAAAGGACAATAATATGGACTACACACTTAAATGGGAAACCCTCAAACTATGTAAATTAATTTGTTTGTTTATAAAATAAAAGGAAAATAACACTTTTCATTTTATAATCTATTCAAGAAGGGAAAAGGTTGACATTACTTTTTGTGAACAAAGAAATGAAAGTGAGGTTTTTATTTTACTTTAATAAGGAAATAGTTTACAATACTTTTGTTTTCTTTTTCAAATTTTAATAAGTTTTCAGTTTCAGTTTATTTGACCAAAAGATGGTCGGGGGCGGCTTAAGCAAACAAATCACTTTAACTTTTTCAAGCCAGCCAGCTATTAAATTTGTTGGGTGGCTTCTGTTCTAAGGAATGTCTCCCACATCCTACAATTTCAATTTTTTTAAATTCTTATTTGTAATTTAATAATAATTGTAGGATTGAATAAAATGTTTTGTGATAGTGATTGTAATGGGACCCACTTTCGATGACCTTATGAACCCTCCGACCACTAATAATGGTTTAAATTTTGAATAAAAATATAATTTCATTTTTGGCCAGTAAGTGCACCTTTCTCCACGAATGCAAATAGAAAAAATTATTTTGTAAAAAACACCATCTGTGTGTAGGGGGATCCTACTTAAAAAAAGTCATTGCCCTTCGGAGATAGGATGATCGTCTCTGATGCTGATCCAATGTTGGGTGAGGTCTTAAGAAGAGAAGGAGTAATTTGTGGTTGTTCTGTTGCTGGAAGAGAACTTTTAGATGTGGGTGGGAATCCTCCTTCAGAAAGTTTTAGTTTTCTAGATGCTTGGAAATGCACTTTATTGCATTCTGAGACGTCACTACGGATTCATAGTTTTTTTCTACTTTACTATGAATAATTAATTATGGTGATGAAGGTTCATTGACCTGGTCCCCTAAGCTCCGGGAGCCCCGATCTATAAGGGCCCCGTCCCCTTATAAAAATCTAATAAAGCAGGGCATAAAAATAAATCTAGATTGACAGTATTTATCTTCATATCAAACTGGAGATTATAATTTTAAAATTATTAAAAATAATCACTTATGCCTAACAGTGGCGTAAGCATCACAGGTTAAGGCGGTTCATTGAAACTGGGCCCCCAATCTCCAAGGCCCTGGTCTTTAGGGGCCTTCCCCTTGTACACAAACATCTAATAAAGTAATGCATAGAAAAATTTATATGCGATATAGAGT
>NW_022709252.1:52861-57713 GCF_011630105.1 Anneissia japonica | reverse complement strand
GGTCCCGATGGTACTCTCGAACCAGGGCCACTCAGAACCTAGTTTCGCCACTGCCTCCCATCCAGCTGTCTTGATTGCCAATAAAGAATAAAAATGTATTTCCCTAAGTGTGAAGAACCTCGTATCCTAGTACTAGATGAACTTGTCAAGTAGTAATCGCTTTCCCTTTTGATTCTCATTTCCTCTCTCTCTCATCAAGTCCCTGGAAGCTCTAACGGTTTAGTTTTACATGAGCCGAATAAAACATAGTACACTATAGGAAAATAACCTAAGCAAAATAATTTTCCTTTAGTGTATGATGCATGTTCTTCTAATTGCTTTATAAGTCAATCCACTGTAGTTTTAATTTTAGTTTTTGATAACCAACTAGTGTAGCAGTCATCGGTTGCTGTATTGATGAGATTAGTATATTGTGTGCGTATACATTAGCTGTGCGTATGCTAATCTATGCTCCTGAGTACGTACGCGTTCAGTACATAAAAGTATGAATATACGATGTTACTATTACTATTGTAATTGTGTTAGAAAGAACTTGTTTGTAATGCTATTTTGATAGACATTCGTCAAAGAAATAAACATTTCAGCATTAGAGAAAGAATCATGCGATTATTTCATAACTAAGCTAGGCTATGGCTTAGTGGGAGGTTGTCTCTGCAGCCTCCTTTTTGGACATAGGCCTACGTCCAAATCTGTTCCTGGAGTCTTTAAAATAGGTCTAGAATATTCCTATTAAACGTTCAGTTTGTTTTGTTTATGAGGGTCCATTGATTCAATGAATTCTTTATTTGTTCATACTTAATATTGAATTTGAAGTAACTTTTTTTTTTGCCCCTTTTTTCAATTTTTAGTGAAATTTTGCCGGGAATGGGGATTTTAATCTTATTTTTAAATATTTAATAATTTTAATATTAATTATTGTTAATCTGCAGTTGTAAGTACAGTAATGACATTTCGTTACATTGATTCACTGTGCCAAAGATTCTAATATATATCCTTAGGCCTATCGAATGTTTTGAAATGCTACAGTACCGTTAGAAAATAAAAACACTGAGTAATGTTTCCTTTCTAAACCATTCATATTCAGTAGTGGATTCAACGACAGCAGCTTGGCCCATGCCCCCCTAATTTTTTAAAAAATTATAATAAAAAATTGAAGAAAAAAATGAACTATATTCAAATGGAAGTTGGAAAGTGCCATTTCTGGACATATAGAGGTACATTTTCTTACATCATCTCCAAGTATGGTGGGGCTGAGGTGGTCTACACCATTCATTTGAGAGTTTCCCACTCTAGACCCCAGCGGCGTAGCTAGATGCGAAAGGGTCCCAGTGCAAAATTAATTGTCGGGCCCTAAATTTCTCAGAAAATTAGTCGTAAGATTTGCTTAGTCTACCCTCTTGTATTATTAAAGGCCTGTGTCAGTAATAAATATTCCTACTGATGATAATCGGATTGTAACTATTTTAAGAGTGGCATATTCAGTCTCAACTACTGAAGAAAATTGGTGACGCGTAAAATTAAATATTGCAGTCTCGGATCAGGAAATTTGAAATAAAGAGGCCAGGGAGGGATTTTAAAAGGAGGAAGAAGATGACCTCAGCCTCACCATTTATAACTATAGCACCTCTAGATGGCTGGAGATTGCACTCTCAGACTTGAAATATAATGAATATAATTTTCTTTTTTCCCCATTTTTTATAATAAAAAAAAAATAGGTGGTCGGACCGACTGGGCCCATTCAGTACATCCTTGGATTGAAATTAACACTCAATAATTACTCCTTTAAAAACCGAATATTATTGAGGGGTCCGCTAGCTTATTTTTTTATTCAAAATTAAGTTGGAAATTATTTTAAATTATTATTTTAGGTCTAATTGTGAATGGGCCCCTAATAGCCCTGGGCCCCAGTGCTTTTTGCACAGGCTTCACTGCCAGTAGCTACACCACTGCTAGGCCCCTCCATTTTAAATTCCTGGAACACTGATATGCATCTTCATAAACGATTAAATAAGATCAAATTATCAACAATGTCTGAGCGCGAATTGGCTCCGTCTGTGTATTTTAATCATTGAGATGTTTTTTAACTTAGTTTGCAGTTCAGTTTTTATATAATATAATATCACGCAAACTTCAAAAAGACTAAAGAGAAGCTATGATTCAATATTTTGTTCTTTATTCGGAAATCATCAGGAATAAAAAACGAAATATTGAATCATGGCTTCTCTTAGCCTTTTTTGGAGTCTGCATGATATTATATTATCTAAATATAATCAGTGGACCACTTGGAATTCAGTTTTTACTGCCATAAACTGTTTTATGTATATATTTATATTTGTTGAATAAAAGATACCTAAATATAGTTGATTCCAGTAGAGGCCTTCTCCTAGTTTGGACCGGCCAGTGCCCTGGTCCCCCATTCTGCAACCTTTTTAGCCCACGACACAAATTATATATCAAGCACTCAGACGCGAACCATCAAACCGGAAGCTAAATTTCTCACCTGAATTTCATGGTGAAATGATTGAATACGGTTTTATCATTTTTTAGTTTGAGTGAATTAAGTCGATATATCACGTCCGTCGTTTTATACGCGCGGGGGAATCAGAAGAACCTACTTGATTCTTTTTCCAATCGATTAAAAGATAGGCCTACTACAAAGATCACACACACAATCAATTTTAAGAGCTATAAAAATGAAAATATAGCTATGAATTACTCATTTAACAAAGCACGCAAGTTATAAAATGTTCCAATAATATTTTTAAAAATGAATGATTTACAGACATTTCACTATAGACCTACACCAATTCATAGATTTGCAGCCAGAAATATGTGTTAGGCCTATGCGAAGACATAGACACATTAAATTGAAGAGAAAAGAGTTTTGTTGTTATGATTTTCATCTGAAAACCAAACACACTGAACAGGGACAAAAGTGACACTTTCAAGTTGTCATATCTGAAGTACAAATGTTTTGATAGTATATATTTAACATAATACAAAGCGCTTTGTAAGTTAACGAAATAGGCACTATATGAATACTAAAATAACAAAATAACAAATGAAACTATAACAAATGAATTACAAAAGTAAACCGCACTTTCGTTTACTGTAATTTGATTTTGTTTGTCCTTGTTCGTATTAAGTATAGTTTTTACGATCTGAAGAGATTATGCGACCCATCTAAATGTTTCTGCGACCCAAACATTGGGTCGCGACTCATAGGTTGCGTAACGGTGCCCTAGGCGATCCCAGCCATTTTGGTCCACTCTACAAATTGTCGCACCTAATAAAAATTCTCCCACCTAATAAAAATCCTGCGTACGGGCCTGCACTTCTGTTTATTGTTTTAAAGACACATCAAATTTTAAAAACGGTTGCTCAGCAACTAATCCTGTCCAGTGCGGAGAACGCAGCTCAGGCCCCCTCCCACCTCCTTATTTTTCAAAAGAACCCTCAAATCTTAAATTTTACACACAGCGAAGCAGATTAAAGAAGTATATCTTTGTGCTTCACCTATGACATTCCTATTGGCATTACTCGAAAATCTAGAAACACATATAAAACAATTGTGTGATACAAGTGATTAAAAAATTTTTGAAGAATATCAGTCATTAACAGACCGCTCAGAATCCAGGAATGTGTTTTTCTTAGCATTTAGAAAACAAAACTTTCCCTTGACCATTCTCCAATTACTCTACCACAAGAAATCGGTTTATTTCTCTCGCCAAGGCCTCACCCTGCACCTTGATTACATAACCTTCATGTTCCCCTGTCTATTCATGATGTGCTCGCTTCGATCTCACTTCCCTTAACCGTCATAAGCCCAGCCTTATAATTGGTGATCCGCTTCACGAGCGGATCACCTCTTGTGATTGTACGAGATCTTTTTATTCTACATTTCTCCCCATTTCTTGTTCGCACGATATCTCACAATTGCTGCGAGGTATGCAGACGATCCTTCATCGATCATTTTGGCATCGCCTGGAATAGACATGGTAAGGATTTCAAGGTGACCAGTCATGCGTGACGTCAGCAACGCACAATTTTGCGTTTTTACATTATCGATCATATCAGCTTAACCAATTGCCATTTTGAAATCGTAATTAGTGAGCATTAACTTCAGGTCAATGTTGAATGTAATGTACCCTAATTTTACGCGTGCGCTTCATAACGCGCGCGCATGCATACATCAAAATTTCAAAATGCTCGAAATCACTTTTTGACTAAATTAGAGCACGTTTCAGGCCATTTTGAGCATTTGAAAATTTTTCATAATTTTCCACTACGCGCGCACTTTTACTTGCACAGTACGTTTGGAAGCTAGAAATTAGGTTTTTTTTTACATATTTTTGGTTCCTGAAATTGTTTTCACAAATTTAAATTGTTTTCGCTCATCTTATGGCCAATAGCAATGTCGTACGTGCGCATCAAACATAGGGACCTTTGCGCGGATTTGTGCCGATATACAGTGAATATATGCTAAAATCAGTTTTTAATCAGTTATAGCTCCTTAGGATGAAAGGTGACTTCCAATTTTTATTACATATTCTGAAAGCACATGAGTTTTAAATATGATGTTATATAAGCTTATCTCGCTTATCCTTGATCGATCGTCTTCCAACTTTGAGTATGTTATAGCTGAGACAATTCTCTTTCATATATGACCTCTTTGACATTTTGATGATGTCATCATGGTCAAAAAAATTGTTTTTTCTGACCATGTATCATCTTAACCATTCGTTATTTCTGAATCATATC
Source organism: Anneissia japonica (assembly GCF_011630105.1). Taxonomy (NCBI): domain Eukaryota; kingdom Metazoa; phylum Echinodermata; class Crinoidea; order Comatulida; family Comatulidae; genus Anneissia; species Anneissia japonica. The sequence goes on along the minus strand of NW_022709252.1, from coordinate 52,952 downwards.
AAGTGAGCATAATCTTCAGGTCAAGGTTGAATGTCAGGTACCTTAATTTTTTGTTCGCGCGACTTAACGTGCGCGTACGGGTGCGTCAACA
>NW_022709252.1:45891-49491 GCF_011630105.1 Anneissia japonica | reverse complement strand
TATAGCACCTCTAGATGGCCGGAAATTGCACTCTCAGACTTGAAATATAATGAATATAATTTTCTTTTTTCCCCATTTTTTATAATTAAAAAAAAAAAATAGGTGGTCGGACCGACTGGGCCCATTCAGTACACCCTTGGATTGAAATTAACACTCAATAATTACTCCTTTAAAAACCGAATATTATTGAGGGGTCCGCTAGCTTATTTTTTTTATTCAAAATTAAGTTGGAAATTATTTTAAATTATTATTTTAGGTCTAATTGTGAATGGGCCCCTAATAGCCCTGGGCCCCAGTGCTTTTTGCACTGGCTGCTCTGCCAGTAGCTACACCACTGCTAGGCCCCCTTCATTTTAAATTCCTGGATCACTGATATGCATCTTCATAAACGATTAAATAAGATCAAATTATCAACAATGTCTGAGCGCGAGTTGGCTCCGTCTGTGTATTTTAATCATTGAGATGTTTTTAAACAACTTAGTTTGCAGTTCAGTTTTTATATAATATAATATCACGCAAACTTCAAAAAGACTAAGAGAAGCCATGATTCAAATATTTTGTTCTTTATTCGGAAATCATCAGGAATAAAAAAACGAAATATTGAATCATGGCTTCTCTTAGCCTTTTTTGGAGTCTGCATGATATTATATTATATAAATATAATCAGTGGACCACTTGGAATTCAGTTTTTACTGCCATAAACTGTTTTATGTATATATTTATATTTGTTGAATAAAAGATACCTAAATATAGTTGATTCCAGTAGAGGCCTTCTCCTAGTTTGGACCGGCCAGTGCCCTGGTCCCCCATTCTGCAACCTTTTTAGCCCACGACACAAATTATATATCAAGCACTCAGACGCGAACCATCAAACCGGAAGCTAAATTTCTCACCTGAATTTCATGGTGAAATGATTGAATACGGTTTTATAATTTTTTAGTTTGAGTGAATTAAGTTGATATATCACGTCCGTCGTTTTATACGCGCGAGGGAATCAGAAGAACCTACTTGATTCTTTTTCCAATCGATTAAAAGATAGGCCTACTACAAAGATCACACACACAATCAATTTAAGAGCTATAAAAATGAAAATATAGCTATGAATTACTCATTTAACAAAGCACGCAAGTTATAAAATGTTCCAATAATATTTTAAAAAATGAATGATTTACAGACATTTCACTATAGACCTACACCAATTCATAGATTTGCAGCCAGAAATATGGGTTAGGCATGCGAAGACATAGACACATTAAATTGAAGAGAAAAGAGTTTTGTTATGATTTTCATCTGAAAACTAAACACACTGAACAGGGTCATAACTGAAGTACAAATGTTTTGATAGTATATATTTAACATAATACAAAGCGCTTAGTAAGTTAACGAAATAGGCACTATATGAATACTAAAATAACAAAATAACAAATGAAACTATAACAAATGAATTACAAAATAAACCACACTTTCGTTTACTGTAATTTGATTTTGTTTGTCCTTGTTCATATCAAGTATAGTTTTTAGGATCTGAAGAGATTATGCGACCCATCTAAATGTTTCTGCGACCCAAACATTGGGTCGCGACTCATAGGTTGCGTAAGAGTGCCCTAGGCGATCCCAGCCATTTTGGTCCACTCTACAAATTGTCGCACCTAATAAAAATTCTCCCACCTAATAAAAATCCTGCGTACGGGCCTGCACTTCTGTTTATATTTTTAAAGACACATCAAATTTTAAAAACGGTTGTTCAGCAACTAATCCTGTCCAGTGCGGAGAGTACGCAGCCCAGGCCCCCTCCCACCTCCTTATTTTTCAAAAGAACCCTCAAATCTTAAATTTTACACATAGCGAAGCAGATTAAAGAAGTATATCTTTGTGCTTCACCTATGACATTCCTATTGGCATTACTCGAAAATCTAGAAACACATATAAAACAATTGTGTGATACAAGTGATTAAAAAAATTTTGAAGAATATCAGTCATTAACAGACCGCTCAGAATCCAGGAAAGTGTTTTTCTTAGCATTTAGAAAACAAAACTTTCCCTTGACCATTCTCCAATTACTCTACCACAAGAAATTGGTTTATTTCTCTCGCCAAAGTCTCACCCTGCACCTTGATTACATAACCTTCCTGTTCCTCTGTCTATTCATGATGTGCTCACTTCGATCTCACTTCCCTTAACCGTCATAAGCCCAGCCTTATAATTGGTGATCCGCTTCACGAGCGGATCACCTCTTGTGATTGTATGAGATCTTTTTATTCTACATTTCTCCCCATTTCTTGTTCGCACGATATCTCACAATTGCTGCGAGGTATGCAGACGATCGCTTCATCGATCATTTTGGCATCGCCTGGATGAATAGACATGGTAAGGTTTTCAAGGTGACCAGTCATGCGTGACGTCAGCTACGCACAATTTTGCGTTTTTACATTATCGATCATATCAGCTTAACCAATTGCCATTTCGAAATCGTAATTAGTGAGCATTAACTTCAGGTCAATGTTGAATGTAATGTACCCCAATTTTACGCGTGAGCTTCATAACGCGCGCGCACGCGTACGTCAAAATTTCAAAATGCTTGAAATTTTTGACTAAATTACAGCACGTTTCAGGCCATTTTGAGCATTTGAAAATTTTTCATAATTTTTCACTACGCGCGCACTTTTACTTGCACAGTACGTTTGGAAGCTAGAAATTAGGTGTTTTTTTTACATATTTTGGGTTCCTGAAATTGTTTTCACAAATTTAAATTGTTTTCGCTCATCTTATGGCCAATAGCAATGTCGTACGTGCGCATCAAACATAGGGACCTTTGCGCGGATTTGTGCCGATATACAGTGAATATATGCTAAAATCAGGCCTATTTTTAATCAGTTATAGCTCCTTAGGATGAAAGGTGACTCCCAATTTTTATTACATATTCTGAAAGCACATGAGTTTTAAATATGATGTTACAGATCATAATGACTGATCAGACATTGTGACGTCATCATATTGCCATCTGAATTCAACAAACTGAATTTTATCGATGACGTCATTTTTGAAAATACGCATTTGAACGTATCTCGCTTATCCTTGATCGATCGTCTTCCAACTTTTGAGTATGTTATAGCTGAGACAATTCTCTTTCATATATATGACCTCTTTGACATTTTGATGATGTCATCATGGTCAAAAAAATTGTTTTTTCTGACCCCCCCCCACATCTTTCTTTACTCAAAACGTTGATGACCCCATATCATCTTAACCATTCGTCATTTCTGAATCATATCAAGTGAGCATAATCTTCAGGTCAAGGTTGAATGTCAGGTACCTTAATTTTTGTTCGCGCAACTTAACGTGCGTCAACAATTATGTATACTTAAAATTATGCCTACTTGTGCGTTAAAATTTCAAAATTGTTAATATCACTTTTCAGATAATTTAAAGGACATTTCAGGTCATTTTCAGTATTCCAAAACTTTCCATAATTTACGCGGCGTACGCTCATTTCCACGCCCACAGCGCGTACTGAAGCTGGAAATTACTTTTCGGTCACATGTTTTGGGTTTGTGACACTGTATTAATATCATTACCGTGCGCACGGACGTTAAGACGTAT
>NW_022709252.1:42271-45512 GCF_011630105.1 Anneissia japonica | reverse complement strand
GGCTTATACACAGATGGCCTCGGAATTACGAATGCAACACCTCGCAAGATAGAAACATTAAGAAAATGTATGCGCCATCTTCAACAAATACAGTACGGTATAAAAATCCCCATTAAGCTAACAAAAAAATTATAAACTTTCTAGACATAACATTAAACCTGAATAGTGAAAAATACATGCACTACGTGAAAACTGAACAATACACCGCTATGCATTCACAACAAATCAAATCACCCACCAGGAATCCTTAGGAACATCCCAGAGAGTATTAACAAATGCCTCTCAGAAATTTCATGCGATGAAGAGTCATTCAATGAGGCAGCACCACTCTACTAAAAGGCCCTGGACAAAAGTGGATGCAACCATCGTCTGAAATTCTCACCCCTCCACAGGCAAATGACACCACCAACCCCAAAAAATATTGAACCAGGAACATAATTTGGTATAACCCCATTCAGCAAGAATAGCTACCAACGTTGGAAAAATCTTCCTTAGAACAATAGATGAGGATTTCCAACCGGACCAAGCATTACGCAAACTGTTCAACCGCAAAACTATAAAAATAAACTACAAGTGTATGGAGAAAGAAGAAATTTAACACTGAACTAAGTAAATATATGTGAATTAAAGGACAATAATATGGACTACACACTTAAATGGGAAACCCTCAAACTATATAAATTAATTTGTTTGTTTATAAAATAAAAGGAAAATAACACTTTGCATTATATAATCTATTCAAGAAAGGAAAAGGTTGACATTGCTTTTTGTGAACAAAGAAATGAAAGTGAGTTTTTTATTTTACTTTAATAAGGAAATAGTTTACAATACTTTTGTTTTCTTTTTCAAATTTTAATAAGTTTTCAGTTTCAGTTTATTTATTTGACCAAAAGCAAACAAATCACTTTTTCAAGCCAGCCAGCTATTAAATTTGTTGGGTGGCTTCTGTTCTAAGGAATGTCTCCCACATCCTACAATTTCAATTTTTTTAAATTCTTATTTGTAATTTAATAATAATTGTAGGATTGAATAAAATGTTTTGTGATAGTGATTGTAATGGGACCCACTTTGGATGACCTTATGAACCCTCCGACCACTAATAATGGTTTAAATTTTGAATAAAAATATAATTTCATTTTTGGCCAGTAAGTGCACCTTTCTCCACGAATGCAAATAGAAAAAATTATTTTGTAAAAAACAGCATCTGTGTGTAGGGGGACCCTACATAAAAAAAGCCATTGCCCTTCGGAGATAGGATGATCGTCTCTGATGCTGATCCAATGTTGGGTGAGGTCTTAAGGAGAGAAGGAGTAATTTGTGGTTGTTCTGTTGCTGGAAGAGAACTTTTAGATGTAAGTGGGAATCCTCCTTCAGAAAGTTTTAGTTTTCTAGATGCTTGGAAATGCACTTTGTTTCATTCTGAGACGTCTCTTTATTCACTACGGATTCATAGTTTTTTTCTACTTTACTATGAATAATTAATTATGGTGATGAAGGTTCATTGAACCTGGTCCCCCAAGCTCCGGGAGCCCGGATCTATAAGGGGCGCGTCCCCTTATAAAAATCTAATAAAGCAGGGCATAAAAATAAATCCAGATTGATAAAATTTATCTTCATATCATACTGGAGATTATAATTTTAAAATTATTAAAAATAATCACTTATGCCTAACAGTGGCGTAAGCATCACAGGTTCAGGCGGTTCATTGAAACTGGGCCCCCAATCTCCAAGGCCCTGGTCTTTAGGGGCCTTCCCCTTGTACACAAAAATCTAATAAATAATGCATAGAAAAATTTATATACGATATACAGAGTATAGGCCTAGGCCTATATATCCAGGATCATGCCACTTGAATCATTACATTATATCAAAAATGTATTGTACAATACTTGATTTTATGGGTTTGTGCCTGGAATGATGTTCGGTGGGGGATGTTAGTAAATTAGTGTAGATTAATTCAATAAAAGAGTAGTAATTGCTAATTTATATGCATCAGGGTCCCGATGGTACTCTCGAACCAGGGCCACTCAGAACTTAGTTTCGCCACTGCCTCCCATCCAGCTGTCTTGATTGCCAATAAAGAATAAAAATGTATTTCCCTAAGTGTGAAGAACCTCGTATCCTAGTACTAGATGAACTTGTCAAGTAGTAATCACTTTCCCTTTTGATTCTCATTTCCTCTCTCTCTCTTCAAGTCCCTGGAAGCTCTAACGGTTTAGTTTTACATGAGCCGAATAAAACATACAGTAGTACACTATAGGAAAATAACCTAAGCAAAATAATTTTCCTTTAGTGTATGATGCATGCTCTACTAATTGCTTTATAAGTCAATCCACTGTAGTTTTAATTTTATTTTTTGATAACCAACTAGTGTAGCAGTCATCGGTTGCTGTATTGATGAGATTAGTATATTATGTGCGTATACATTAGCTGTGCGTATGCTAATCTATGCTCCTGAGTACGTACGCGTTCAGTACATAAAAGTATGAATATACGATGTTACTATTACTATTGTAATTGTGTTAGAAAGAACTCGTTTGTAATGCTATTTTGATAGACATTCGTCAAAGAAATAAACATTTCAGCATTAGAGAAAGAATCATGCGATTATTTCATAACTAAGCTAGGCTATGGCTTAGTGGGAGGTTGTCTCGGCAGCCTCCTGTTTGGACATAGGCCTACGTCCAAATCTGTTCCTGGAGTCTTTAAAATAGGTCTAGAATGTTCCTATTAAACGTTCAGTTTGTTTTGTTTATGAGGGTCCATTGATTCAATGAATTCTTTATTTGTTCATACTTAATATTGAATTTGAAGTAACTTTTTTTTTGTCCTTTTTTCAAACACTGTATTTACCTTTCTTTGATCATTTAAAATTAAAAATTTGTTGTCAGCTAAAGATCCCATCCCAGTTGGTCTCCGTTCGCGTGTCGTTTACAAATTTGTATGTGCAGGCTGTAATGCTTGTTACGTTGGCGAAACAAGTCGACATTTCTCTGCACGCATGCGTGAGCACCTAACACTGGATGGAAACTCGCATATATTAAAGCATCTGAAAAGTTCACGTCACTGTAAACAATCAGCCAATGAGGACTGTTTCACAATACTGGACTCCGCCTCTACAACCCAAACTCTGAAAATCAAAGAAGCCTTGCATATTCAGTGGGAGCAGCCCTCACTGAACAAACAGCTTTTTCATGTTAATTTATCTTTGTCACTCTAAGTTCATTCCATTCTCCCCTTA
>NW_022709252.1:33690-42169 GCF_011630105.1 Anneissia japonica | reverse complement strand
TATATAATTTAACAGTGTTAACGGCTATCTTGATTTATATTATATGCAACTATTTGTTTCTAGCCGTACCTACAGTATTGTGTAATGAAGTGTATCTGGCACCTCCCTGATCATTTTTTTTGTTTTTGTTTTGTTTTGTTTTTTTTTGTTTTTTTCAAATTTTGTAAATTTTCTTTCCGCATTCAAATTGTATGTGACAAATGAATGAAATGCTTATATTTGGGCACATTTCACACAAATTTGTCACATGTTTGTGTTTTTCTCACAGGAACTAACCTACCAGGAGTTCTTCACGCAAGGTGACCTGGAGAAGGCGATTGGCATCCCTCCACTGGAGATGTACGACAAAGAGAAGGCATTTATTTCTGAATTGCAACTTAAATTTCTGGATCACATCGCAAGACCTGTATATCAGTAAGTTGATACTTTTTTATTTTTAGTATTTATTATATTTATTTAGTTAATATTTTCATATTTATTATAAGTATTTACTATTATAATTGTTTAGTATATGTTACTTTTTTTAAACAAAAACATTTTTTTTTAACTTTTTAATTGTTTATTTATTATTTTACTTTTTTTTTGCTTTTAATTTTTTTTTTCTGTTTTAATAGATAACCCCTCACAAACCACCCCTGCTCACATCTACCAGCTCAAGCGCCAGTTTATCTCCCTCCCCTCAGAAAATACATTATACAGCTGCCATATCCACTCCTATCTATTTAATGATAAGATGATAAGATTCATGGAAGAAACTGGTAGTTTAAAAGTTACCATAAAGATGGAGTGACAGTGTGCCATATTTGCAAAAGAAAGAAAAGGATGTTAAGAACTGCAAATTCTAGTGATCAATTCAGGCACAATAGACAGCCTTGTCATCTTTTACACTTTAAAATTTCCGTTGATTGTATAAGCACCTGACTTTATTATGCTCCAAATCATTTTTGTCGTAATAAAGTAGCAATAACGTGCTGGGAAAATAGTTTTATGAGTAAATTGATTATGTGCACTTTAGTAAGTAATAAAATTTAAAGGTGGCCCAGTGCTATAGCCCAGTCAGCTAAACTGGTGGTAGCCACTGTGTGTTAGCTGAACTGTGGAGATCTTGTCGATCGTTTTATACGCTTGAGGGATAGTGGGAGCCAACCACCTGATTCTTTTGGCAAAATCCATTAAAAGATACTATTACCCACAAAATCAATTTAAAACGCCCAAAAATGAAAATTTTACTTTTAACCAAAGAGAGGTTAAAACGCTGCTGCAACGTTATGGAATACTTTCCCAGAGAGCCTTGTGTTTGTCGCTCAAACCAATCCCAAAGTAAAAGACTATGCAAAACAGAGCTGCCAAAGTTATACGAAAAACAGAAGAGACCTTGCACAGTCTTTGCTATAGATAATCTTGATAAGCGTCTGTTTCAAAGTGAAGCCATCACTATGTTCAAAATTATCAATAATTTGGCACCAGCTTACCTATATTGTAGATTCAATATTTAAGAAAGTTCTTATAACACCCGATCTAAAAACCAACTAATACTTCCTAAACCTAGAACAGATTATAAAAAAAACGTTGTCTTTCCTACAGAGGTGCAAATTATGGAATGAACTAAGTGATGACCTCAAAACTTCAATTACTCTTTCTAACTTTAATGTAAATTAAAAGACGATTAAATAAGAAAATAATACTGAACCTGCAAAAATTTCGAGGGGGCATGCCCCGGACCCCCTACTACAGTGTTGTCTCAATCGGCCCAACTTTCGGCGCCCTCCCCCCCTCCCCTCTTTTGGACATTTCTGGATCCGCCCCTGCAAGTGTCAGAAAACAAGAGTTGACGTCTTTCGGGAAATGAAATATATATAAATATTTCTTCTTGAAATTTTTAATCGTTCCTGCCATCTTCTTTATTGTGATATCATGCATAGTTTGACATATTAATTAGCATAAACACTAAGGGCGTATCTTGATAAAGTAACAGTAATGGTTTTATGTAGTACAGGGCTGATATATGTACTGTATATGTCAATAAACTATAAATAGAGTACTATGCTGTTAGGCTACATGGTTCAGGAAGTAATCAACAACTTTACCTGCATACAATGACAATAAAATGAGCAGTCCCAAAGTGAGTAGATATTTGAAGAAATGTGTTATAAAAATGTATTATAAATAAATATATTTTTGAATTTTGAATCTGTTTATTTATATTTTACTTGAATCCTAATGGAATCTAATTCTTAACTTCTGATAAATTGGTCATCCTGAATCTATTTATTTATAATATATTTTACATTAATGCAATCTCCTTTACCCAATTGTTGTACACTTAAATATATTATTTAAAAAAAATAATAAACAACACAACTCATAACTCACAGAATGAAATCGGAACTGACAATTTTTCTCTTCCGTGGGAGTCACACCCACATTTATTTCAATCTTAGTTGAAAGAGCTGTATATTTTTTTGAATTTTTCATATTTTTAATATACATAATTTAAATAGATAAGACCTATTACATTACAATATAATAATAATTATGTGATAATGATAACAATAATAATTAGTACATTTTTTTATATTATTTATAACATAATAAAGTAGTAATTTGAACAACGAATACTATAAATTTTTCCTTTTTATTATTTACAATTTTTTTAAGTTCATTAGTCGTTATGTGGTGTGCCTTGAATATTTGAAAATAACAGTCTCTCGATAAAATATAACATGCGTAGTAAGTGTAGTAGGAACATTTAAAATGTCATGTTTCTGCAGACATCAATGCGTTACAGATACTCAATGTCAACGCATTACCTTCTGAAGCATAGCGGCAAAAAAACTGTTACAAAAAGTCAATTTTTACCATAATTTAAACAACTACCATTATAAGAACAACAGTTTAAAAACATACGCAAACGTGTGTTTGTAGAACAACACCTGTGTTTGTGTGGCACACATTTTCAAAACAAAATTCAGATTACACTAATCCGAAATTTCGAATTAGTAATCCGAAATTTCGAATTAGTAATCCGAGAAACGATCATACAGGGGAAAAATTCTGGGGGAAGATAGCCATAGGGACTTACAAATCTTGTGGTTTTTTTTTTATAGTAGTTGTTTAGCATTTTCTTTAGATCTCAGTTGCTTTCTCCCTTGATGACTAGGGCCTTCTTCTTGTGCCACACCGATTTTAAAACGTCTTCTGGTGTTTGAGCTTTGAGAAGTCATCGATAAGAAACACGGAATGTCAGCATTCCATTTTTAAATCATGTTAAAAACAATAGGTTCTGCACATGATTCGATACAAGTTTTCAAAATGTACTTTGCGATTTTAAAAATCAGGGCTTTTTTCACAAATATGAATGAAGACTTTATGCTATTATAATAAAAACAGGCTACTTTTCTACCAGCTTACTCCGATGCATACTGTTTTGTTAATGCATTTTAATTATTTTTTTTAAATTAAGTTTTATATTCTGGTTTTAAACATTGCATATATTATTTACTGTTTATTGTATTACATTTTTTTAATGTTTGCATGACAAACATTTGGTTATTGTTTATAGACTTAGTGAATCAATACAAGTTTGCACATTGGAATGCTTTGTGTTGGGTTTTGTAACTTTTGGATATTTGCAGACCCATTTAATTTACCTTGGCAAATCTATGTATTTTGTGTGTATGTATTGTATATAAATTGAGTGTAATAAATAATTTTATCTGTAAAATACATTTGTTTTGTATGCAGTAATGTGATGTTAAGTGCCTATAATAAATGCTACACGTAAGGACTGCTCATAAATAAGTATGTTCCTGCACCCACAGCCATGAAGACATCGAAAATGTGTATCAAATATGAAACGATTTGCATGTTTTTATTATGCCTGCCATCTCCATCCTATCTCAATAGAAAATCTTGATTTCTTTCTGATAAATGCTTATTGTTCATACCATCGTTATAATAAAAGGCGTCATAACACTCTTAGTGGATTTTATTATGAAAGTAGTTCTAGATTTTATTTTCTCAAGGTTTAACAAACATAGGCTGTATAGCTATAAAGGTGTAGTTGAATTCGAAGCCTATGTGCACTCCTATTATTTAAATAAATAACGGTTTTCTCTGATGATAACGTCTTGTGTTTCCATGGATGTAATCAGTCAAACCTGTCAATTTAAACAAATTTAATAATTTCCTCTTTAATATTTCATCAAAACTCTAACATGAATAGTTCAACCAATAAGAACATCATTGACCAATCAGAACCGTTAATACTACCATTTAATACATTGCTGTGTAAACCAGAATAAGTTGAGCAATCAGAACAGATAATTCTTTACTTAATACAATAATTGATCCGTAAACCAATCAGAACCGCTAATACTTTACTTCCTAATACATTGCTGTGTAAGCCAGAACAAGTTGACCAATCAGAGTCGTTAATACTTGACTTTTGTAATTATATTACTATGGAAGTCAGAGCAGACCTGACACTTATTATTCTGGAAGCATCAGTTACATATTAAAAATTATAATACATTAACCGCAACCTGAATAGAAGAAAATGGCGTCACCAGCATACACAGCGTAAGTGTTAACAGCTATATTGTTTCTTTTATTATTGTTATTAAGTGTGCTTGTATGCGCATACAGTACTGCTAGAAGTCTATTTTGATATTTTTAACAATAACAATAATAATAATTACCTTAAATATGAATTGCTTTGAAAAGGTGCGCTTTATAACCGAAATGAAAGGCGCAACATTAATGCATTTATATGCTTTACACCTGATGAGGGCCTATGACAGACCTTTGTGCCATCTTCCTTATTTAAGTTTTGCAGATTTTTTGTGGCATCTTCCTTATTAAAGTTTTGCAAATTTATAACTTGTTCCCGAGCTTTATTAATATATATATATATATTAATATATATATATATATATTAATATATTATATACATACATACATATCATACATATATATATATATATGTATATATATTATATACATACATACATATATATATATATATATATGTATATTATATTATATTTAATCAAAATGAATGACATAATCAACATTAAAGAAATGCATAGATATTTAATATGTACATACATTTCATCACTTCATTGATTTAAATTGATATATAGCCTTGTAAGAGCTTTAGGCAAGTTGTAACTCTGCTTCATTTAAATATTACAGTAAAGACCTACGCGACGCAGTGTGGGGTGAGCAATGGGAAGAAGTAAGACGCATTATTAGACGCCAACCTCTACTCGTAAATGAGGAATATGTAAGTTATGTATTCCAAATTATTCGTTGTTAGCTTTTGTTCTATGATGATCACAACAAGTAACAATCAACACAATTTTTGTCAAGTTCAGTGCCTGCCATGTCACAATTGAGTTAAACTAAAGGCATATAACAATTGGAAACTGAAATTGAACGTTATCGGGAAAAATTAAGAATAAAATACTGGAAGGAAACAAAAAAAAAAAAAAAGAAAGAAACAAAAATTATATTATACGTGAAAAAATATTATTATTATTATTATCATCATCATCATTTTATCATTATTATTATTATTATTAATAATAATAATAATAATTATTATTATTATTATTATATACACCACAGATTTCGCGGTTTGTATCTTGTCTTAGTAACTGGCAATTTTCTGCTACATTAAATCCATTTCTGAAACCATAAACAATTGTTTAATTGTAGCAATATTTAAGTGGCAATTCTTTAAAAAATACTGTATTAAATAATATAGTTCCAGGACCCTAACCACGTGTCGATTTTTTGTAAAATCACTTGCGCGGATCCGGATACGCACTTTTACTGCAAAATACACAATCTTTCGAAAAATTTTTCCTTAATTATTATATTTTAACGTACGGTATTACTTTACCATCCTAATTTTCTCGCCTCTTTTCTTTGAGGTGTAATTTTTTTGCTTACTCTACCTCTAAACGCTCTGATGTTGAACTTTCGCAAAGCCAATGCTCGTGTGATTTTGAGTCTCCTCCTCTATCAGGTCCAAAGTGGCCAAAAAGCAGTTAGGTCGACCTGCTTGTGACTGACGCTGCGCTGTGGTGGACCTTGCCTGTCATACGACACTACTTATACCCCTCCTGTTTTACTCCTACACTTTTGGAGTCCTTGGGAGTTCGGCTTTTCCCACCAGAATCAGAACCAGAACATCATTGATTATAGAAATATTTAAGAATGGTAACTAATGCTACTTGTTACATGTTACTCAGCAGTTTGACGTCCAGTTGCGCGGAGGCCCAGGGAAAAACATGTTGGTGCCCCTTGCATGTCAGTAAAGTATTTTCACTCACAAAGTGACCGGGGGTGGGTGGTGTCGTATAGAGATAATTTTTAAGATTGAAAAGACTAATTATTAGACAATGTCAAAACATATCGTGTGACTATTTAACAACGATCAACTAATATTTTGCACACATTTTTAATTTGAGTATTTGAGTAGACGTGCAGGTATTGTTCGGAACCATAGAAATACTTTTTTTTTTTTTTTAATGAAAACCTCAAAAAATGGTATGACCAAGACTCTAAAGCTCTTTATCTGTCGTCTCATCTGCAAGGAGACTTGGAATCTTCGTAAAATATATTTTAAATTATTTAATCACAAAAAAAATCATGCTTCCGTAAAACACTGATAAATTTGATAATTTGAAAGACAGAAACCCAAAGGCTTTTGGAATATCTACGATGAGTTGAGAACAAAGTGTAAAAAAACAAAATAAGCCAAAAAGTATGGCTAGCTCATTTTTCAAATTTAATGAATAAATTTAAAAAACATATCCACACTTTGAATCTATAATAAATTCCTTTAACTTCATTAAACTTAACAATAACTGTCCAGATTTAATTTTAGAATCCTCATTCACCATTGATGAAGTCATTATTGGCATATCTAGCCTTAAAAACGGCAAGTCGCTTGTGCTAGATGGAATCCGTAACGAGATGTTAAAAGCATGCACAGTTACGATTGCGCCATTCTCAGTACTTATATTTAATTTGATTCTTCATAGTGGGCCATTTCCGTATGAATGGCGCACTAGTACATTAACTACAATCCATAAAAAAAGGTGATAAGGAAATGCCTAACAATTACCGTGGTATCGCAATCAGTACTTGTTTAAGTAACCGTTTTTACCTTATTTTGTGTTTAACTTTTTTTCCAGATTCAAACAAGCCTCGCAATTCTAGTGATCATAATTATTTTAGTTCTCAAAAACTTTATTGACAAGTAGGTGCTGCAAATCATATCTTCTTGTTTGTTTTGTCGATCAGCAGCATTCGACACTATATATGGCGTAACGTATTGTTATATAAATTAAGTAAGCTTGGTGTCTCGGGTAGGTTGTTAGCACTACTTATTAATATCATCTGTTATGTTGTTTCCCGTTAAATGTAACAGTAAAACCACCGAATCGTTTGAGACAACGGTAGGCGTCAAACAAGGTTGCAACTTAAGCCCTTTGCTCAAAACATTCTTTATCCAGAATAGTCATAATCACGAAAAATGGACATGAAAAACCAGATCATATCCTAAAAACAAACAGCAGTCATTAAGACATACATCAGGAGCCGACTCGATGGAGTTTAATGTCATACCCAGGGAAGGGCACAGATCTGTTTTGAAAGGTGGAGGGGGAGGGCATTTTGTGAGTCGACACCCACCTCAACCCCACAGTGGTTGGAGCTGAGGTGAGAAAATAGTACCTCTAGATGGCCAGAAATGACACTTTTAGTAAAATTCATCATCATCACATCACCATTAGTCAAAATGAAGCGCCAGAAAAAAATTCTCATGATCTTTTATCAGGGATTTTTGATAACCATAGAGATCTTATTAATGTGTGTGTGATATACCATAGAAACAAACATAGATAAAAAAGCTTAAAAACATTGTCTTTGAGTATGTACTTTACATAGGGCTACTTCAAAAACGGGGCTGAGGTTAGAATATTTGAGAAAATAGTACCTTTTGAGATGGCCAGAAATGACACTTTTATATAGTAAAATTCATCATCATCACATTACCATTATAGTCAAAATGAAACGCCAACAAATTTCTCATGATCTTTTATCAGGGATCTACTTAATATCCAGGACAACTCAGGCCTAATTATAGCTTACTAAGCTTTAACTATATATATACTATATTACTAGAAATTGCAAATTGCAAGTGAAGTGCTGCGAAGTACAACTGCATAAAATGTTCTTCGAACAAAATTATTTATGCGAGTCAAGTGAAAATAATGAATAATAAAAATATAACAAATGATATGAGCACGACCCATTGTCTATATATTATTAGAACCGCGTTGGTACAATAGTGTTTTGCTGCAGTGACATCTCTCTGCTGGCGATGGCTCGCTGCTGCTGGCGATGACTCGCTGCTGGCGAATCGATCTGCGCATGTGTATAAAATGGTATTTATTTCTGCAAA
>NW_022709252.1:30849-33684 GCF_011630105.1 Anneissia japonica | reverse complement strand
TAGACCATAAACCCTGTCTCTTATACACATCTAGATGTGTATAAGTTAACTGGGTTCGTAAATAATATTGTCCTCAAAATATTGTGGCTGAGACATGAGCCGATTAAACGTAGAAATAGGAAACCTAGAAATATAGTAAAAACGCTGAATAGTACTCCAGCGTCGCGACATGTCGACGTTGGTACGAGTAAGTTAGTCTACAAACGTCGCCTAAAGTAATTGATTTTACCCGGCAGAACGAAAGAAGCAAACTCCGCTTTTCAGTTGTCTCAGGTGATTGATTTTTGACAAACAATGACCTTTCAGAGGTCAAATTGCTGTCAAGAATATGAATTGGCTGCTTCGCAGCAATGATCAACAAATCACAACTTTTTTCGCATTTAGCACAATTTTCTTCACTTTTTATTGTTATTAATATTATCAATTATTACTATCGTCATCATCATCATTGTTGTTATTGTTATTATTATTATTATTATTATTATTATTATTACTACTATTACTATTAGTAGTAGTATTATTAAACAAACATTTAAAGAAACTTGCAAAAGGATAAAACAAAATTGAACCACAGTATCGCATTTCTATCTTAAAAGACCTGGCCTGAGATTTATGGATTTAAGATTATATTAAATCTCGCTTAGGCCTATGTGTTCTATTAGGCCTATGTATAACGTGTACGGTACTGATGCATATTTACATGTTTAGAAGTATTCATTTTGAGTGATCCCAGGAAAGAATTTGTATTGGCTCAAGAATAAGCTTTAAAATTTTAACACTGTGTACAAAAGAGGGGGGGGGGGGCGGCTCCCACCAGTAATGGGCTTCAAAACACCATTGATAAGCTTTCGTCGTATTGCGACCAATGGAAACTAAATATAAATATTAACAAAACAAAAATAATATTTTTTAACAAAAGAGGGCACCTACTTTTTGATTCCTTTACAATGATAAGAATATTGATATTGCTAATGAATTTTTCTTCCTTGTATCTGCTTTACGCCCTCTGGCTCATTTGCAGTCGATATGAATAAACTAAAAGAAAAAGCAAGCATTCGTTAAAGTTAGAAGTAACCTTATTGGTATAGACTAACTCTGCCTTAAATTGTTTTATAGTAGTTTATCCAATTATCTCCAATTGTTGTGAAATATGGGCTCCATACATTATATTTAATTTTAACGGTAACAATTTAATGTCATGTGATAAACTTCCTAGTGAAAATCTTTATGTAAATTTATGTAAAATTATACTGGTGTAAATAAAAGAACCACCAATAATGCTGTACGGGCTAGGTAGCCACCCGTTACTCATCAACATGTTAAGTCATGCAGTTAAGTATTGGTGGAACTTAAATGAAAAATGCAGAAAGGGCCACTCATCACTAGCTACTGATGCACTAACTGAAAATAGATCTCTGTGCTCTGTGTATTAATTCAAATATATCTACCTGGTCGTCCGGTATTTATAAAATAACTGACTCAACTGGGATTGCGGATGTTTGGAACATACCTCTTATTTATAATTCAAGCGAAGATCTGTCGCATAGAATAAGGGATACCGTATTCAAAACGGTCTCTATGAGCAATGTTGGTACAATAGTATTGTTAAACGGCCTAAGATGAGATCCTACTGTACGTATAAGCACACATTCTCTATGGAAAACCGATTTTTGAAGTATAAGATTCTTTATTGCCAAATCGCGTACAGCTCGCATGTGATAATTGAAACTCCGGACGTTATGTCGTCCTAAGATCCCTCTGGAAAAACGCATAGGCCTATGTAAATCAGGAGAAGTCGAGGATGAAATCTCATTTTATTATCAAATGTTATGATTACAATGACCTGAGAGTATTGCTAATCAATGACCTGCAAAATTCCATTGCCAATTTTGACCTGTATCATGTGAGTAGTATTTGTGGCTCTTATGGGGTCATCCGATTTTGACACCCTCTCCTCTTTAAGAAAATATATTAAAAATGCATTCTTTAAAAGAGAGTCCATCTATGGCAAATAATGAAACTAGTTGCTATATAACTAATTATGTCGATTTAAGAAAGCTATGTCGCACGTTCGACATACAGTACGCTTATACATTTTCTGTCACTCTATTTTTTTCTGTATTTGACTGTTAGTGATTGTTTTGATGATGTCAATAAAAGTTACTGTTACTTACTGTTATTGTTACTGTATTGTCAAGGCGTTGTAGAGTGCTGGGTAGCAGTGAGATGGGGCCTAGTGGCCTCCCCCGGGTCCATTTGGAATGGGACTGACTCTGAAGGCGCATTAGTAAAGTGCTAGGTAGTAATATATGTGTATATATATATATATATATATATATATATATATACAGATTCTCATTTACCACATGAAAAGGGACTATGTCGGTATACTACTACCAATGTCCATACCATTTTAGTTGGTAAATACAGTAGAAAGTTCTTATAATACAAAAAGCATCTAAACTAAAGAGGGCGCTAGACAAGTATTTTCGTTTGTCAGAGAATCGTCGCGGTATCTGAAATACTGTGAAAGCGTTCCAAAAAGAAAATATTTTCATTGAAAAAGAATCATATTAGAATTTGCAACAATTGTGTTAGGCTACATTTAAACAGAAGATATCATAAATCTAATTTTTAATTGATTTTAATTAAATTTTAAGATGAATATTCTTTTAAAACGATTTTAAAATAAGATACTGTAATTATGCACGTTTATTAATTTTCAAGACAAAAATGTAAACTTAGTTAAATTTGATAAACTTATTAATGCTCTTTTGAACAAACACCTTAAAAATAGATACATAATGATATATTTATAAGAAACAAAATGTGTAT
>NW_022709252.1:17217-30710 GCF_011630105.1 Anneissia japonica | reverse complement strand
GACCATAAACCATCTTAATTTCTAGCAAAATTGAAATTATAAGTAGAAGTAGGACCGTATTGATAAAATCTTTGTATTCGGGAATAACCATTTCGCAAATTAAATAAGACTATATTGGATATAGCATTTTTTTACTTAATCACTCTTAAATATTTTTTATAAAACTACAATCCAATCATGTATGGACTATGCCCTTGGCTCTTGATTAATTTATTTGAAGGCCCAAATTATTTTTAGAGTTGATCTTGCTGGCCAAAAGATAATCTCAAAGTTGTAAGCAACTTGTTATACTTTATGAAAAATCATTACAAAAGAAAAATGGTGGAGCCAAGATTTAACCGATGGTAGGGAAGGGGCGATGTCCTGGAACCTCTAAGGGGGACCGGGGGGCGCCCCGGGCCCGAAAGCCCTGGAAATGTAGAGATTTTGAATGCTGAAGGTTCGTAATCGATTGCACGGCCTCGTTCGGTAAAAGTAACATAGATTGTTTTTCCTCCCAAACGAATTGCATTGATACTTTTTCGGTCGGGAGGGCTGGCTCTCTTTGACTGGAGACCTTCCACCGCAACTGGAACCACCATTTAATTTATATATGCCTATATATATATATATCTGTCTCTTATACACATCTAGATGTGTATAAGAGACAGATACTGTTCTGGCTATATATGCCTATATATATATATATATATATATATGTATATATATATATATTCATCAAATGATTATTACATGTAAAACAATTAAAAAATTTTTTTAAGATTACAAAACTGTGGGATTAATTTATTTAAATTATTGTGGGATTGATCTTATACAAAGTAACTGGAGACTTCTTCATGAACTTAAAAAATACGCCCCAGTGTGTATAATTGCACATCAAAAGAATTGATTGATATTGTATTTAAAATTTTCCTAACATAAATAATTAAAGTAGAGAGATATGTTTTTCCATAAAGTTATACGAATGGAGTCGGGAATAAATCATTTTCTGTTTCTTACGTGTTGGAAATTTCAATCTAAAACCAGACCTACTAACTATGTAATTGTTAACCACGAAATATTTAATTTCTGTTACCATGCCTTTATCAATTAAATGTGAAGTCAATGGATCTGGCTATCAATAATGTAGGCTTAATGTCCCCAAACACGGTCAATCAATCAATCAATTATTGGATCCACTTTGATTACAGTAGCACTCATACAAAATGCATGGTGCATACATAAGTAAAGAAACATACAAAAATAAAATAGGCCTGCATTAAATTACTAGCTATTGGTTCGGTTTCACAGTAAATTTAGACGAGCGACGATCATCTGATAACCAAAAATACTAGTCTGGCGCCCTCTAGAGTCCGATGCTTACCATGATACTGTGTAGTAACTCCATTATATTGTCGGCTGTACCATGTAATTGATAACAAAATATTCTATGTTATGCTAGAAAACACTTTGAGTTTTTAATTCAAAAAATAAAATATCATATACAAAACAAATTGTTATTCCAAACAGAATTATAAATTAATATGTGTATGTATCTAATGATAAAGAATAAACACATTTTTGTCTGAAGTTTGTATAAGATGCTTTAAATTTTTTTAGTTAATCAATATAATATATAAGTATTTGTATTTGTTATAAAACTCTAATCAAGAGAAAGCCAGTTACGAGGTTTAAAATATCATATTTCGAAAAAATTATGATTCCGAACAGATAGGAGCCCATGGCCATAGTAGGCCCTATCCAATGAAGAATAGGCAGATTTTGTCTGAAAATAGCATAGGTTTAAAGCTTGGTAAAATCATTAATTATTCGTTAAAACATATATGTGTTTGGATTACTTTTAAAACTCTACTCAAGAGAAAATCAAATATGATCATAAAAATATAGCTTAAAAAAAAATATGATTCCGAACAGATGGGATAACAGATTTTATGTATCTAATGATAAAGAATAGGGAATTTTATCTGAAGTCAGTATAGGCCTAATGATAAAGAAAAATGTTAACTAGTGGATAAAACATATCATTGTCTGTATTCTTTTCAAACCTTTATACAAAAGAAATATATCTAGAATGTTAAAAATACAAAATTCATAAAAAAATTATGATCTGAACAAAACCCTAAATGAATTAAACAATTTTCAATGCAAAAGAAGGGGAAAGCGTTCAGAAAAAAAATGCTAAAATTTACAATTTTAAACGATTTAGCTTTAAACTGTTAGTTAATTTGTAATAATATTTGAATATTTAATTGATTGTGATTATTTAATGTAATTATGATGTGATTAAGTTGTGTTTATATGTGATATTTTGTGTATGTGTGATAGTTGAATGTGTTTTGTTATCATCGTATTTTGTTGTTTTCGTAGCTCGGCTGGTCGTTATTATATCAGATTGTGTGGCAAAGCCCACCACGTGATGTCGTCGCTGGGAGTTTGAAATCAGCGACGGCAGAAGCCGTGGACTACGTGGACAACTGGGTGAGTAGAATTATGTATCATTACAATTACGACATCAACACACAAAATACAACAACACAGCATCTATACACAACATACCATACACCACTCTACATCAATTCTTACCTAACAACAATTTATTACACTTAAAACATATTTTAATCCTTTATCCACAATATAAATATGATATTTTATTGTATTTTGCGATCAATATTGATCATTTATTGTTTAAATTTCCGCATCGTTAACGTGTAAAAATAACATTTCTTTACATTGCTTAACTGAGTGACAGCAGTTCATCATGGGCCAAAAAAACTTGTCTAAAATTGCTGGAAATCAGGTTTACATAAAAAATTCCCATTCATGTTTGGTGTTGTTTTGGTCCACATTTAACACTGCATATAATTATTATAATTTTCATTAAATTATCCATAAAAAGTACAATACCTAATTTTTTTTTTTTTTTTTAAATGATGATTTAACATGTACAAAACATAGGGCGTCCATGTTGTGTGATACAGCAAAATGAATGTAAAAAAGTTGGTTTATACAGTAGTTTGCTTTACCTGAAAATTTCGCAATCGTGTTTGATCTTGTTTTGATCTGTATTGAGCACTGAATTCAATAAATTTGCAATTTTAATTAGATACTCCATAAAATTAAATTACCTAAAAAATATTTTTAAAGAGATGATGTGTTGTATTCTCTGTTTTCATATTCCTTGTTCACTGTGTAGTACCTTGGTGATTGTACTCTACATCGCATTGCAAAACTCGGCTATGCACAGGAAATGAGAGAATCTCTGATGATTTCTGCACGCAATGTCAATTTGCAAGACAAGCGGGTACGTATAGGAAACAACACATTATTCATTATAAACACTAAATGACAATTCACCATCTTCAAATTTATTAATCCATCATCACAAGCATTTATCACAATTTCATTATCATTGTTAATAGCCAAGACATAATAAATAACAATAAATAATTAAATGATAACAATTAAAAAATACTAATTTATATTTTTCGTGAAATATAGACCTCTTAATATGGTTTTAGTTTTTAATACTTCAACGGGTTTTTTTGTGGAGCCAATTCGATGCCCTACTGAGAGCTAGGCTAGGCCCAGACACATTATTTGAAACTTTTACGTGTTATTTAGGTCACAGACCTTGGCACTTTATTAAGGCCTGTCTGACGGTGACACTTGTCTATAGAAGGCTGCTGTGAAATGCAAGGCCTGGCTGGTGGAGTCGAGCTGCCTATGTCTTATGAATGATGTAATTACTATTATTATTATAGGCATACTCCTATTAAGTCTTAGTTAGGCCTAGGACTAAAGGTTTGTTTCATTAAACAGGAGGTCAACGCTAGACTATCCAAGGCTAGGCCTACACCTACCGTCTACTAGGCCAGGGTATATTGAATGACGTCCGTTTCGGCCGTACCTTGTTCGGCCGTAATATATTTGTATGGAACGCCAAATAGGCACAGAGCTGTGCGTATGCTATGTGTGTGTGGTTAACAATAATCTCCCTATTGTAATCTATTGCTACTGTATCCATGATTTCTTGGGGGAAAACAGTGGATTTTATTACGTTTGTGTTAGTTAATAATGTTTTTTTGCGAGTTAGTAATACTAATACTTATGATTTAACATTATTATGTTATTATGCTGATAATCAAACCAATGGATTTTATGAATTTATACTCATTGAATGTCTGTCTCTTATACACATCTAGATGTGTATAAGAGACAGCTACTGAAGTATACATCGCTGGTAGGGACATTCCACAAAGGTCCTAATGAACATACCCCACCAAATATGATTGTTTAAATTACTATTTTACATTATTTGTATCACAATTTCTCTTAATTGTGTTGATTTATACTCATTGAATGTCTGTCTCTTATACACATCTAGATGTGTATAAGAGACAGCTACTGAAGTATACATCGCTGGTAGGGACATTCCACAAAGGTCCTAATGAACATACCCCACCAAATATGATTGTTTAAATTACTATTTTACATTATTTGTATCACAATTTCTCTTAATTGTGTTGATTTATACTCATTGAATGTCTGTCTCTTATACACATCTAGATGTGTATAAGAGACAGCTACTGAAGTATACATCGCTGGTAGGGACATTCCACAAAGGTCCTAATGAACATACCCCACCAAATATGATTGTTTAAATTACTATTTTACATTATTTGTATCACAATTTCTCTTAATTGTGTTGATTTATACTCATTGAATGTCTGTCTCTTATACACATCTAGATGTGTATAAGAGACAGCTACTGAAGTATACATCGCTGGTAGGGACATTCCACAAAGGTCCTAATGAACATACCCCACCAAATATGATTGTTTAAATTACTATTTTACATTATTTGTATCACAATTTCTCTTAATTGTGTTGATTTATACTCATTGAATGTCTGTCTCTTATACACATCTAGATGTGTATAAGAGACAGCTACTGAAGTATACATCGCTGGTAGGGACATTCCACAAAGGTCCTAATGAACATACCCCACCAAATATGATTGTTTAAATTACTATTTTACATTATTTGTATCACAATTTCTCTTAATTGTGTTGATTTATACTCATTGAATGTCTGTCTCTTATACACATCTAGATGTGTATAAGAGACAGCTACTGAAGTATACATCGCTGGTAGGGACATTCCACAAAGGTCCTAATGAACATACCCCACCAAATATGATTGTTTAAATTACTATTTTACATTATTTGTATCACAATTTCTCTTAATTGTGTTGATTTATACTCATTGAATGTCTGTCTCTTATACACATCTAGATGTGTATAAGAGACAGCTACTGAAGTATACATCGCTGGTAGGGACATTCCACAAAGGTCCTAATGAACATACCCCACCAAATATGATTGTTTAAATTACTATTTTACATTATTTGTATCACAATTTCTCTTAATTGTGTTGATTTATACTCATTGAATGTCTGTCTCTTATACACATCTAGATGTGTATAAGAGACAGCTACTGAAGTATACATCGCTGGTAGGGACATTCCACAAAGGTCCTAATGAACATACCCCACCAAATATGATTGTTTAAATTACTATTTTACATTATTTGTATCACAATTTCTCTTAATTGTGTTGATTTATACTCATTGAATGTCTGTCTCTTATACACATCTAGATGTGTATAAGAGACAGCTACTGAAGTATACATCGCTGGTAGGGACATTCCACAAAGGTCCTAATGAACATACCCCACCAAATATGATTGTTTAAATTACTATTTTACATTATTTGTATCACAATTTCTCTTAATTGTGTTGATTTATACTCATTGAATGTCTGTCTCTTATACACATCTAGATGTGTATAAGAGACAGCTACTGAAGTATACATCGCTGGTAGGGACATTCCACAAAGGTCCTAATGAACATACCCCACCAAATATGATTGTTTAAATTACTATTTTACATTATTTGTATCACAATTTCTCTTAATTGTGTTGATTTATACTCATTGAATGTCTGTCTCTTATACACATCTAGATGTGTATAAGAGACAGCTACTGAAGTATACATCGCTGGTAGGGACATTCCACAAAGGTCCTAATGAACATACCCCACCAAATATGATTGTTTAAATTACTATTTTACATTATTTGTATCACAATTTCTCTTAATTGTGTTGATTTATACTCATTGAATGTCTGTCTCTTATACACATCTAGATGTGTATAAGAGACAGCTACTGAAGTATACATCGCTGGTAGGGACATTCCACAAAGGTCCTAATGAACATACCCCACCAAATATGATTGTTTAAATTACTATTTTACATTATTTGTATCACAATTTCTCTTAATTGTGTTGATTTATACTCATTGAATGTCTGTCTCTTATACACATCTAGATGTGTATAAGAGACAGCTACTGAAGTATACATCGCTGGTAGGGACATTCCACAAAGGTCCTAATGAACATACCCCACCAAATATGATTGTTTAAATTACTATTTTACATTATTTGTATCACAATTTCTCTTAATTGTGTTGATTTATACTCATTGAATGTCTGTCTCTTATACACATCTAGATGTGTATAAGAGACAGCTACTGAAGTATACATCGCTGGTAGGGACATTCCACAAAGGTCCTAATGAACATACCCCACCAAATATGATTGTTTAAATTACTATTTTACATTATTTGTATCACAATTTCTCTTAATTGTGTTGATTTATACTCATTGAATGTCTGTCTCTTATACACATCTAGATGTGTATAAGAGACAGCTACTGAAGTATACATCGCTGGTAGGGACATTCCACAAAGGTCCTAATGAACATACCCCACCAAATATGATTGTTTAAATTACTATTTTACATTATTTGTATCACAATTTCTCTTAATTGTGTTGATTTATACTCATTGAATGTCTGTCTCTTATACACATCTAGATGTGTATAAGAGACAGCTACTGAAGTATACATCGCTGGTAGGGACATTCCACAAAGGTCCTAATGAACATACCCCACCAAATATGATTGTTTAAATTACTATTTTACATTATTTGTATCACAATTTCTCTTAATTGTGTTGATTTATACTCATTGAATGTCTGTCTCTTATACACATCTAGATGTGTATAAGAGACAGCTACTGAAGTATACATCGCTGGTAGGGACATTCCACAAAGGTCCTAATGAACATACCCCACCAAATATGATTGTTTAAATTACTATTTTACATTATTTGTATCACAATTTCTCTTAATTGTGTTGATTTATACTCATTGAATGTCTGTCTCTTATACACATCTAGATGTGTATAAGAGACAGCTACTGAAGTATACATCGCTGGTAGGGACATTCCACAAAGGTCCTAATGAACATACCCCACCAAATATGATTGTTTAAATTACTATTTTACATTATTTGTATCACAATTTCTCTTAATTGTGTTGATTTATACTCATTGAATGTCTGTCTCTTATACACATCTAGATGTGTATAAGAGACAGCTACTGAAGTATACATCGCTGGTAGGGACATTCCACAAAGGTCCTAATGAACATACCCCACCAAATATGATTGTTTAAATTACTATTTTACATTATTTGTATCACAATTTCTCTTAATTGTGTTGATTTATACTCATTGAATGTCTGTCTCTTATACACATCTAGATGTGTATAAGAGACAGCTACTGAAGTATACATCGCTGGTAGGGACATTCCACAAAGGTCCTAATGAACATACCCCACCAAATATGATTGTTTAAATTACTATTTTACATTATTTGTATCACAATTTCTCTTAATTGTGTTGATTTATACTCATTGAATGTCTGTCTCTTATACACATCTAGATGTGTATAAGAGACAGCTACTGAAGTATACATCGCTGGTAGGGACATTCCACAAAGGTCCTAATGAACATACCCCACCAAATATGATTGTTTAAATTACTATTTTACATTATTTGTATCACAATTTCTCTTAATTGTGTTGATTTATACTCATTGAATGTCTGTCTCTTATACACATCTAGATGTGTATAAGAGACAGCTACTGAAGTATACATCGCTGGTAGGGACATTCCACAAAGGTCCTAATGAACATACCCCACCAAATATGATTGTTTAAATTACTATTTTACATTATTTGTATCACAATTTCTCTTAATTGTGTTGATTTATACTCATTGAATGTCTGTCTCTTATACACATCTAGATGTGTATAAGAGACAGCTACTGAAGTATACATCGCTGGTAGGGACATATCCACAAAGGTCCTAATGACCTGCATACTCCACCGAATATGATTGCTTAAATTACTATTTTACATTATTTGTATTACATTCTTTTAATTATGTTGATTTATAGTCATTGAATGTTGATGTTAAATCACTTTTATTTCAATTCATATGAAATATATTCATACAAAAAATATTGCAATTTGCATAACATGATACAAACAATAAAAAAATTAAAGTAATTACTGAATAAAAAAAAAATAAATACTTCTCCCGAGGTTACATCCTTAAAAGTGATGAACCGGGCGAGAGAATCAAGCAGAAAAAAATTACATTTGTTTGTATTCCTACCAACTCATTCAGTTCCTGAGTGTCAAAGTACGGCGGATCACCAAACTCGTCCTCAGTGACGAGTTAAAATCTAGTTTTATATTATTAATGTTTACAAATTAAGAATAAGAGTGGATTTCCTTTGAATGTTGATTAATATGATCATATGAGCTGTCATTTATTGATTCACTCTCTTTGTTTCCAATGTGTTACAGTGGCAAGAGACTCCACTTCACAAGCTGTTAAAAACCAAACATATATTCAGAGATCACCTTGACATTGCAAGACTTCTTTTGGATGCCGGGGCTGATGTAAATATAGAGAATAAGGTAAAATATACAAGATATATAGTGGAGTAAATAATGTCATTCAAATTTGTATAATTGTATGGATGTCACATGATTCCTGCTATTAGATAAGAAATACAATATGTTGGTGTAAATTGTATTTTGGAGATATCCCTACAGTATAAACATAGTAATATTAATAATAATACTAATAATTTATATTAATACATAAATTTTGAGTGTTTTAATAATTTAATGATGATGATGCTTCCAATGATTCCAAAGGTGATGGTTTGGATCGTGATGATGATTCTGAAGTAGATGGTGATGATAGCTTTAGTAGATATGAGCAGCTTAGCTAAGTCGGCTAATCTGGTGGTGGTTATTTGTGTTTTCCTGTTTATACATGTTTACTTTTAGATCTGGCTTCAAATTTATATGACAACAGCCCCCCCCCCCTTCCCAAAAAAAGGCCTTGTATTGTTAAAAGAAAGCTATTACTGAAACCTTTTCTGAATTCTTTCAAAATAATAATTTAATTCCATATACTGTACTCCTTCCCATTTAAAGTTTGTCTGGTTTTTTGCATATGTTTCATAGTTCATCTTAGTATACTTTTTGCGGGAGCACCACTGAAAATATTTAGTTTCTTCTGTGGATTGAGTGTTTAGATTCTAACTTGCTATAAATTAAACATTGTTATGGGCTTGAATTTTATCTGAAATTGTGCAAATAATCCACGTACCTCTACCTTGTATACTCATTTCTAATGTTTTTCTGTTTAAAGTAAAGGAGGTTATACCTACTACTATTGTGTTTAATGTTAAATTAAAATAAGGTACTTCCACAGATTTAAAATGATATCTACAAGAGAAAAAATGATTTGTTAAAAATGAAATGAGAATGTTATAAATAAGGAATGACTAACGTTTTACTGTTCCTTTCCTTGTGCCTTGAATGTCTTTGTCATGTTTTTTTGAAGATGAATAAAAAAAAAAAAAAAAAAAAAAAAAGATAATCTGGTGGTAGCCGTTGTGTGTGCGCTGAACCATGGAGATCTCTAGGTCCCCGGTTCAATTCCCATCGCTGCCTCTCCTTGTGATTCAGCTAGAGGGCTGAAATACAAGTTACAATAGCGCACCGTCATTCGGATGAGACGTTTAAGCCGTTGGTCCTGTGTGCATATGGCCCATGTGCACGTTAAAGAACGCAGTACACTTTTCAGAAAAGAGTAGGGATTGTCTCCCGGTGTACTGCCCAATCACCACCAGAAGGACCCCACTGGAAATAAGTCGTCTTCTAGACTTTTGTGGGCTATCCTTGGTGTTTACACCAAATAAATCCAATCCTATAGGTACATTATTATTATATTGTATCCGTTTGTTGTTTTCAATATTTATCAATAATTGAATTGCCTTTTACTGTTTGTCCATGTCTTTCATTTTATGCAGCAGGCAAAAAGAATTTATTTCATCACATGTTTGGTTAATGATAATACAAGCAATCTTGAATATGAAGGTGATTGCAGTTCCATTGGTGATGTGGAAGATGAAAATAAGACCAATTCAGAAAATAAGACCAATTCAAAAAATAATATAAAAAATTTGCTTACAGCTTGAGCAGTGGCTGATCTAGGATTAAAGAATGGAGGATGGCTAGGTAGTGTATACAGGTTGTTCATGGAGGCCTGACCCCAGAACTTTCCACATTCTGAGGTCTGTTAATGATGTTGAAGTCTCATACAAATAAATAAAATAATTCTGGCTTTTCTGTTGATGGATAATATCAACAAGACCAGATGAAATTGTTTGATAATATGATGATAATGATTACATAAACAGCAGCACAGTATCAGTAGTGGAGCCTAATATGAGAGAAGAGAGTCC
Source organism: Anneissia japonica (assembly GCF_011630105.1). Taxonomy (NCBI): domain Eukaryota; kingdom Metazoa; phylum Echinodermata; class Crinoidea; order Comatulida; family Comatulidae; genus Anneissia; species Anneissia japonica. Next base: position 19,979 of record NW_022709252.1, on the reverse strand, counting down.
ATGGCTGGGGTGAATGAGGGTGGGAATGAGATGAGCTTAATTGTAGGTTATTTGGTAAAATGTAAACCACTCCACAAAGCATCTTGACTTTAGAAATGTTAACTTTGTTTCTATTACTTGGTATAAAGGGATTGCTCTTGTCTAGGCCTATGTATTTTTGTGGGAAAGGTTATCCACAATATTCACTTCTCCCCATCCTAGATCTATTCTTGCTTGAGTTATTTAAATAGCTGTTGTTGCTGCTTGATTGATTGACAAAGATTCTGAAGACCACCGGTACAGTAATATTAGCACAACAAGCGATTGTGTTGTTAAGGGAATGGTCTTATAATCAATACTTATGATTCAATCTTTGCAAGATATAAAAGAAAATTGCACTGATATGTACATATAATATTTCTTTTAGGATACTTCTTGTGATTATTTTTGCGTGATACTTTCCATGAAGTATTTTTTAAAGTAGAATGATCGATATTGATTTGTTTTAAGTTTTATGTGTTATTATTTTTACAGGACAATGAGACGCCACGTGACCTCTATATACAGAATGAATGTGAGGAGTATGATTCTACAAATAGAGAAAAACACAAGGAAGAAGTCTTGCAACTTCTGCAAGGTGAGCAGTTAATACAATTTAATTATTCATGTTATTGTTTATTACCTGTAGGTCAATGTTATTTTATTTCCTGATTATATTAATTGGATAATAATTTATTATTATCCGCTGTAAATAATGTCTTGCAGTCAAGCTCATTGTACATCACTGATGTTTACTCCTTGTGGGTCATTTCATTTATTTGTCACAAAAAAGAAACAGCAAGGAACAGCACAAACAAAGATGAGATGGGACACACCAAAAGTGAACTTTTAAAGTTTGGTACCTTCACAGAAAACAAATACTTACAATAAATTAAATATTTAACATTCAAAGTTAAAATATTCATTAAGCCCATGTACCTACTTCGGTATTTCATATCACCCAAATAATTTTGATCTAGAATATCATAAGAGTCAACTTATAAATGTTATTATTATTATTATTATTTGTTTTAATACAGTATTGATGATGATTATGACAATAACGGTGAAAATGATAATATTTTTAAGACAATAAGCAAATCATCTTATTTTTTATAAATGATTATTTCCCTATATCCATTTCTATTATAATAATATTTTTGAAATTTTATAATAATGAGTCATTTGCCTTAGGATTGTGTTTTCTTAATTATTTTAACATTTTAAAAGATTTTTATTCACATTTAACCTGTTTATGTTTTTTCTTTGTACTTTTATTGTTAAAAAACAATATTTTGCCTTTGTAAAATAGACTATGTAGTTCCAGAGGTAATTTTAGCCAGAGGCAGTGAGGCTCTGAAGGTTTTTAATGAGGAATTACAAGAAGGAAGGATCACGGTAAACCATGCACGATTAATGGTGACAGGCAAAGAGGGGGTGGGAAAGACTTGTTTGGTAAACACTCTGCTTGAAAGAACGTAAGTTTCCGAAGTGCTGTATCTGTCAATGGATTTCCAATATAAATGTTGCTGTATTGCTGTACTTTTTTATACAAGTATTGTATTTTATTTGTTTTCTATATATTTAAAAAAAAAATACAGTATGATGCCACATAAATATTATTGTTTCAAACATGCATGTACTTAATTGTCATTACCCATACATCCAACAGCATGTTTGTTGTATATATTGTACTATAGACTGTATGTCGTAATTTATATCGAACACATCCTTTATATTTATATGTTTGACTTCTTAAAATTGTTCATGCGATGTAATATTCAAATGTAGTTTCCTTTCTGACAATAAAGTTATCTTGTATCTACTCCTCCATGTAACCACAACCCAATCATGGCACTTAAATACTACAATATGTACATATACAATTCAACAATTCAAGCAGTAATTACACTGCTCTTTCCACAGATTTAATGAAGAAGAACCATCGACTGATGGAATAGTGTTGACCACTGCTTTTCAAACTACTGATATAAGTAGTGTTTGGAAAGAGGCAGAGGACATGGACGGTATGACAAGAAACAATTTAACTTTAAAATCCTATTCTCATTTGTTTTGACTCAAGCTTTGATGAATTTCTTTATCTTTTATAGAATGTGATCGGATCAAAGATATATTTGATAATGCATTAGAAAGTAAAGTTGCCGAGAAACTGAAACAAAAAGGAAGCCAAGTAGAGGCAGCTGAACCAGTACAGGCATCAGCAGGAAAGTCAACACCTGTACCTCCACTTGTACATGCCCCTAAAAAATCAAATGTCTTTGTACGTGTATTTCAGCGGTTAACTAAAAAAGATGGTCGCAGGAAACCAGTTACCTCCTCTACACCTGTATTGCCATCTGTGCCTGTTCCAGTTGAGGTAGGACATAATATAGTAATAGTATGTGTGTTCAGAGTGTCTTCAACAGATGATCAGATAAATTATTACAACTGTGGGATTTAATGACACGTTTTTAGTAGATTTGCATTATTTCAGCCTTCGTCACTGAGACTCAATGTCTCCCACAGCATGCATTGTTGTTCTTCTGTATATCTGTCTCTTATACACATCTAGATGTGTATAAGAGACAGTTTATCTCCTGCTTATATTAATTGGATAATAATTTATTATTATCCGCTGTAAACAATGTCTTGCAGTCAAGCTCATTGTACATCACAGATGTTTACTCGTTCATTTATTTGTCACAAAAAAGAAACAGCAAGGAACAGCACAAACAAAGATGAGA